>NC_059135.1:87800428-87980428 GCF_020740605.2 Lemur catta | reverse complement strand
AAAATATATCTCTGTTGGAATACCTGAAGACACAAAAAAATTCAAAGAGCTTTATAAATTCAAATGTGTTAGCACTAAGTAGTTAAACTTTTGTTCAATTTTCTGTTTCATTAAAAGGAATTCCGTAACTGGCAAGCCCTCTGTGTATGTGCATGTGAGAGTGAATGTACTTGCACAAACTAGAAAAAGCACTAATTACGTATCTGTTGACCTAGGTACTAATTCTGGTCCCACTGCACAACCTTGAGAAGTTGCTTCCCTTCTCTTGGGTCACACAGGGTTTCCCGACCCATGGATGGAATGTTTATACCAGTTAATTTCTAAGGTACCACGAAGCTCAACATTTTCATGACTCTAAAACCAATAAAAAGTCCATTATTCTTCCTATACTTTAATAAGCAAAGGTGACCATTGTAGGTAGATTAAATAAAGGAGCTAAAGATTGATAGGGGCTATCTTGTGTTTGTCCTAGAAAGGTTAAGTCCAGGGAAATGACAGCAGTGATGAAGAGACATCACCGGGAGGTGACAAAGACAATAAATGCTTCTCTGGTGGGATTTTTCAGATTACTCAAAAGAAGAGCTACAAAAATGCTGAGGCATAGTCTCTTCACTGAGTAAATGATCTTGAGTCTGAACAGAGGTATAACTGGTTGGGAGGGAAATTTGAATACAGCCATTAATTTGTTCTATGGATGTTTATAAAGCACAAACCGAGATGAACCCTGAGCCATGAAAAGTAAGAGAAAGAAGAAATAGGCTCTATCCTAAAGGGGATCAGAATTAGGAAGGGAATGGATAAAACAATTTTAAAAAACTTGACAGATGCTCTAAAATACAGGTTCCATGGGTACGTAGAAGAGAGAAGACATAACCCCAAAAGATAATCAACCTTCACAGGCCCTTGGTGGACGTGGGAGTCACCAACCAGGGAGCTGGAGCTACATCTGGGGACGCGGGTGCCGTCTGAGGCAAGGGTGACAACACACTGAGTTGTGAGATAGCAAGGTGCGCTGGGAAGACACAAGAAATTTAGTTTGACAGTCGAGTGATTATCAAGAAACACAAGAAATAAGAGTGAATAGAGGGGCACAGATCAGCTGCGTGGTGCGGACTTCAGCCCGCAGTAGGCCGCAAGGATCACTGAGGAAGTTTCTAGCAGGAGAGTCACATAAGCAGATTGGAATCAGTGAGATGAAAAAGGAAAGTTGTCCTGTGTGAAAGCAAAGTTAAGGACATCGAGTCTATGGAAAGGAGTGGAAAACCTTTTTCTATGTCTAAAACCATCAGCTGCTGGGGGAGAAGGAAAGTGCGAGTATGATTCAAGAGTAACACTGAGCCCGCCTATCGGGTACAGTACACACTGTTCTAGAGACGGGCACACTGACAGCCCTGGCTCCAGCATTACATAACCCGTCCATGTAACAAAAACACTTGTGCCTGCTAAATCTATTGAAATAAAAAAATGAACTTAAAAAAGGAGTAATACTGAGTTCAAAATGGAAATTGGCACAAAAGCTTTTCTGCCACTTTACTCTTACGTTCCAGTAAAATGCAGGTGATAGAATTAAAGCCAAACGCACAAAGAAAAAGAGGGGACCATCTGCAAACTAGAGATGGCAACAAATTTCTAAAAGGCAGAAAAAGGATGCAAGTCTTTGCGTGGGCAAAATGTAGCTAGGAAGCCCAGAGCAAGCGGAAGATTATAACTAAGAAAAAGAGCCCATCCACCCTGTAGAAGCCCCCAGAAATTCCAGACTCTGAGTCAGCAAGGAAAATGGGCAGGGAAGGAGTGCCCAAAAGAGGGGACACACACTGAAACTCCCTCTACGGGCCACGGTGTTAGTCAGTGATCCATGTCACCCAGCCCCTGGCATACGCACACAGACACACGTGCACGGGCACACACATATGTGTCCACACATGCACGTGATGTACACACACACTACCACGTCTTTATGAGCACATGCTCACTGCCTGACATGATATCCCCAGGAGAAACACCCACCACCATGGCAGTACAAGAGACTTTTCTGTCTAAAGAAAATGAACTGGCCAGTGGAAAACTAGGCTGTTAGGGTAGACTTCACCACTCTGAGTGAAACCCTTTTTCTGCACTTGAGGACTAGTGCAAATCCAGTTTTTAATAATCGCCCTTTGAAGCAAGCTTCCCTTTTAATAAGCCCCCCTTGAAGATTGCCCCAGTAAGGGTGGCTATTTGGCCCAGTTCTAGACAACGACATATAAAAGGAAGGCTAATGGGATCCTCCAGGAAAAGTAGTTGGTTTCCCAATAAAAGTCTCAAGGTCCAAGACAAGACCTCTTTGTTCTTCTTCCTGCCTGGAGCATATACAAGATAATGGAATAGCGGTAGCCGTCTTGTGACCATGAGGTAACAAGCAAAATAACGAAAAGAATGAATGAAGCATAGTAATGCTAGACACCAGAAAGAGACTGGATCATTTGTTAAATTGTTTAGCTGATGAGCAAGAGCTAGAATACCCTATGTTCAGTCTTTTTTTGAAGTGAGAAAACAAGTATCTAAATTGTTGAAGCCATTTTTATTGGATATCCTGGTGCTTGTAGACAAACACATCCTAGCTAAAAGAGGTAAATATTAGACATAAAAAATGACTAAAAGGGATGTTACCTGGGAAGTAACACTGTATAGAAACAGAAGCGCATCTTCATTATTTTTTAATCATATACTCGTATTACTTTGGTAAAACTAAGCACACTAATTTGGGAAAAAAATGCTTATGTATATATATATCAGAAATTTTCTATTTGTTATGTTAAATATTTAAATTTTTTAAGAGATTTCATCTTTCTTAAATTAAAAATGTTAAGGGGGTACAAATATTTTAGGATACATGGATCATTTTTGTAATGCTTGAGTCCTGGGTATAGGTGTGCCTGTTGTATAAATATTGTTCATAGGACCCATTAGTTTGTTTTGTTTCTCTCCCCTAATCCTCTCTCCCCTAGGGTTGCTTTCCACTGAGTTTTACTTCCCTATATGCACTTGGGTGCTCATCAGTTAGTTCCAATTTAATAGCAAGCACATGTGGTGTTTGTTTTTCCATTTTTGTGATACTTCACTTAGGTGAATTTACACTGGTGGGTATCTGTTGTGCTGATTTGTGTATAATGCTATTGTGAGTATTTCGTGAAGAGCAAGACTGGTCATGACAAATTCCCTCAGTGTTTGCTTATCTGGAAAGGACTTAATTCGTCTGTTTGTTGTGAAACTTAGTTTTGCAGGACACAAAATTCTGGGCCGGCAGTTCAATTTAAGTTGATTGAAGATGGGGCTCCAATCCCTGCTTGCTTGCAAGTTTTCCACGGAGAAGTCTGCCATTAGCCTGATGGCTTTTCCTTTGTAGGTTATATGATCCTTTTGTCTTGCTGATTACAGAATTTTCTCTTTCATTTTGACTTAGGCCAAGTTGATTATTATGCATCTTGGAGAAGACCTATTTGTTATAAATCTTCCTAGTGTTAGATGTCCATCTTGTATCTGTATGTCTGAATTTCTGGCAATGTCTGGGACATTTTTCTCAATAATTTCCTCAAACAGGTTTTCCATTCTTTTAGCTCTTTCACCCTCAGGGATACCTGTAATTCAAATGTTAGTATGTTTCACATAGTCTCATATCTCTCTCATAGATTGCTCAGACTTTTTTATGCTCTTCTCTGCCTCTTTGAGTGACTGGGTTATCTTGAGAGCCTTGTCTTCAAGCTCTGAGATTTTTTCTTCTCCTTGGTTTAGCCTGTTTTTAAACCTTTCAACTACATTTTGAAATTCTCGTAATGACTCTTTCATTTTTTAAATTTTATTTTATCCTTTGTTACATTGCCTAGCTCTCTTTTTTATTTTTTCATTGATTTCCTGAAATGTTTTTGGTTTCTTTTTGTTGCTTTTCTAGTTTCTCTTCAGTTCACATCATCTTATTTGCCATCCATATTCTGAATTCCACTTCTTGTCATTTTGGCAGTTTCCTTGTGGATGGAGTCCACTATTTGTTTTTTCACATTGCCAGCTTTCTTTTGCTGGCTTCTTCCCATGTGGCTTCTCTTCTCTTGGCTCTGGGTTAGTAGGTATGCAGGGCACCTATTCTCCTTTGGGGACTCTCTTGAACCAAGTCCAGGAGTGACAGCTGCTCAGGGTTGAGGGGATCCTGATGAAATGTTGCACCTCAGGGATGTTCTGCTGGTCCAGTGGTAGTGGTGGGGACTCAGTTTGGGGGTCCTGGGGTTCAGGCACAACTCTGGAGTCTAAGGGGTGGAGTCATGAGCCTAGCACAAGCCCTGGAGCTACAGGGGCAAAGGCTTGGACTCAGGCACAGCAAGAGCTTCAAAGCTGGCTGGGAGGATTTCTGGGGCAGAGCTGCCCACATGCGGGGCTGCTCCACCAGCATGGGGACTAATGATGCCCAGGCATGCAGGCAGGGGTTTCTCTGAGTGGCCCAGGATCCATGTAGATGGGCCAGAGCTACCGGCTGACCAAGGTTCTCCCACAGCACCTAGCACCCACTGAGACAGTTGCCCAAGGCTTTCCAAGTGGTGCCTGTGGCATCCAAGTCACCCCCTGTGTTCAGCTTCCATGCCAGGGAAGAGGTGTGCTCAACCACTAGTTACAGAGCTCAACACAGGGGAGCATCTGTTCCCTCCCTGGCTCAGTGGGGGTGATGCTAAGGTAACTGCTGGATGGCTGGGTCCTGAGCAGACTTGGCTCTGTACACCAGAGAGATCAGGATGTCGCTTGTTGCAGAAGCCTGGGATTGGCAGGCACCAGAGCTTTACTGCACCTGCTTTCTGGTGGAATGTCTCTGCCCGGACTCTGAGCAACTCCCCAGTCAGCCCAGAGGTCTGCAGTGGAAGAGGGAGACCCCTCACAGATTCAGCTGCCTGTCTCTTTTATTTCTCTCCATATAAACAATGTCCCCTGGGGTTGCCTCCACCCTGCTGTCATCACCTCTTCCCAGCAGTATGAATTGTAATGGGTCCCCCAGCTTAATCTCCTAGGTGGTGGATGGCACTTGTGAGTAAGAATCAGCCACACTCTGTTTAATTGAGTTGGTAGATGCTGTGATGAGCTATAGAGTTGTTCTCCCTCTCAGTGGTTGATGCTTGCATGAAAGAGCCAACTGCTGTGATGTTCTTTTTTTGCCTGTGGTAAACTCTTGTCACTCAGGTGGAGCGCTTGAGTGCCCCACCTTTAGGAGGGGCCCTGGGGCTCACAGGGGGTTGCTTGATCTCCACCGCAGCAGAGGTGTGTGGAGGAGTGAAGCAAAGTTGTGTGAGCCTGGAAGGCTCTGCAAGGCCCCAGCAGGGCTCAGAGGTTGCTTTCCTGGGCATTAGGGGGAGCTGCTTGTAAGAAAGTCAGGGCAGGCTCTTCCAACCCACAGGGCTGTTCATGGGGGAGGGGCCTACACTTTGCGTTGCTATGGCACTGGGCTGGGGTCTTCCCTGAGGGAGGACCTGCCATAATCCTCTAGCACACTCACCAAATTCTTGGCTCAAACATCTTTCCCAGTTGCAGTTGATAGGGGAGGGGTGGGGCAGGAAAAGCATCTGAATGGAAGGAAGCCGGCTCTGGCCTCTCCGGTCACTCTCCTCGGAGGGGAACCTCACGCGGAATGTCCAAGCTCTGGGATCACGCACGTTCTCCCCACTATTCCGTGTTTCCCACATGCCTGGGCTTGTGGGGGTAGAAAAGCCTCCAAGAAACTTGGTAGCCTGCTGGTCACTGAAGGCGCGTGGGAGGGAGGGAGAGATGGATCCCCCCTTACCCCTTCACTGGGCTCCGAGCCTCTGTGGGTTTGATCCTCACCCATATCGTTTTTCCTTTATTTTCTTCCTTCTCTGCTTCACAGTTTTCCTCCATGAGGTCCCTGGCAACCTCTGGCTACTCTGTCTATGATCTACACCCGAGCTGTGTCTCCTCTTCCTTCTACTTTATCCGAAATCCTACCTTCCCTTCTGGAGGGTCTGTCAAGCCATGTCCCCAGGCAGCCATCCTGCCCCCCACCTCTGAGACTGCACTTTTAAATTGTTTCATTTTTAACTATTTGCTAATGTTTTGTATTACAAAAGAAGTCAAAAATTTTGTTTGTAAGATTTAATCACTGATGTCACGTGCTAGTGACTCCCAGCTGAAGGATATTATAATCATACGGTCGCTATCGCTCTCCTTATCTGGTGGCAGTGAGTATAGAAAACTTAACACTCAAAAAGCTAACTCTGCTAGTTATGTCCCTGATGACTATTTTTGCATGGAGACGGGAAGCAGAGGTACACAATCACTAAGACAGTGGTTGGCAACCCCTGTCTGTACAAGAATTGCCTGTGTGAGGGAGCTTGCTAACAGGGTTCTGAGACTCAATTTCAGAGAGTCTGTTTCAGTAGGAGTACACAGTTTTAGAAAGTCCCCAATGATTCAGATACAGGTGCCCCAGGACCACGCTGACTACAACGTGATTTGAGAAGCGCCATGCTCTAGGATCAGTGGGGGAAGCAGGTGCCATCACATAGGGTGGGGATCAACTGTTTTCTTATCGACCAGCAGTCCATTCATTCCTGCAACACACATTTGTTGAGCATGCACAGCATACTGAACACACAAAGCTGATTAAGATAGTGGTCTTGCCCCTAAAGACTTAACAGTACAGTTGGAGAGAAAGACACACTAGCATAATTTCCCTTAGGATTCTTGAGAATTAATTTTTAAGCACTTTGAAGATCCAGGGGAAATTCTGCTGCTCAGAACAGAGCACCTCAGTGATGACATTTCAGAAATATTTCTTCTAACACCAGAGAGAATGAAATCAATCCAAAAGCCCTGGACCCAGTCTCTGCTGGTAGAAAGGACCCTGCATCTTGGGTTTTAGCCTTCATTTATCTTACACAGATACATACAAACACACACACACACCCCTACATTTTTATAGGGTTGGCTTTCCTTATATAATTTATATGTATAGTCATTAAATTTAATCATTAGATTCTAAGCCGGAAATGCTTAAAACTTCCCATGTCATTCAGATGTTCTAGCATCATGCTGTCACCCAACCTACAGGATTGGCTTGCTTTAAATAATTTCTATGTATAATCATTTTGCTTGGAACTCAGATAGTGTCAACCCATAGGCAATATGCAAATGATCAACTTTTAATAAATCCCAGTGGGTTTTGACATTTTAAACATCACGGGGAAGGAGATTGGTCAAGCTTTGCTAAGAGCTATAGAGATAACTTGTGACGTTGAATGAGTGCAATTTTTAGTTCTAGTGGGTTTTGTAGCATATATATACACTAAGTCAGCTGGAAATGCTTAAAACTTACCATGGTATCCAGATGTTATGATTTTATGCTTTTAGACAAGCAGATCTGCTGGCATTGTGTAGCAACAGCCTTGGTTTTTTCATTAGCAGAAACCAAGTTTATATTTGGTTCCAGACAGAAGCAAGTATGTTTATGCTCCTGGTTACAGTGTAAAATTAATTTTTCCTCTAATTCTTCCAACCCAAGTTTCACATTTAAGAATTTATGCATCCCCTGCTCTTCATAAATCAGATCCATGAAGCAATAAACAAAGTTCAGATGATGAAACATTATAGCTTTAATTAAAACCACCTTTCTCAGCACATGTCAAGACCACCCTAGTGGAACCAGCAGTTTTTAAAATGAACTTCCCCAGTTGAGGAAAGGGCCTTTCTGGAATACAGGAGGACTACTGGTTGTTTATAATGTACTGGTTTTTTTTTGTTGTTGTTGTTGTTTTTCAGAAAATAAACATTTTTTTGAGCTTATGCCAAACTCAACTATATGCCAAACACTTTATTCATTTTGCTATTCCCATTATTTCACCTGCACTGTAAGAGATTTAAAATGTCAACAACTACACATTATTATAGGTAACTCTTAAAAATTATGAGAACTAACAAATGCAAATTAAATATAGAATAAAATTTTTATATTATACTCTGTTACAGTAGAGCCTGCCAAACCGTAACCTTCCATCCACCTGTCATTCTGCCAAACATAATCCTACGAAATAACGTCACATATACAACATCCAACTCATTACTATCCCCCAACAGTAGTATTATAAAAAAAAATTGTTTTTTCAGATTCCAACTCAATTCTATTAGGGCGTACTTTTATTATTTTTCATAAAAGGTTCTGGCAAAGATATGCACAATATCGTCTTTAAAATAAGTTACAGGGTGGGAGTGAGCCTTTGAGTATGAAAATAATACCATTTGACAGGTAATTTTTAGAAAAGGAAATATTAGACTGATGAATCACCACATCCAATTAGCTGTAGCATCTAGTTAACAAGAAGTCATGCAGAAAGCAGATCCTAAAAGTAGTGGTTGCATTTGGGATAGTGATAAATAATGACCTACTTTTCCTGGAAATGAGCAGGAGTAATAGTAAGAATAATTTCCAAAGTATTGGTTCCTCTTTCTCTGAGGTATTGCTTGAGAATCAGAGGGGGGAGTATCATGTCCCTTCTGATTTGTTTGAAAATCAGCATTTCCTAACTAATCTCTTTGCAGTATTAATCTCAAGAGATTTGGAGTGATTTCTAAAAGTTCTCAGACCAAATGCAATTGAGAAGTGCCTTAGACTGTCATCTCTTCCTAGAGATTCTCCATGAACTCAGCATCAGCTAGGTTTATGAGAAATCCTACAGTAGAGAGCTTCTGGATTTTTGCTTAAACTACAATTCCCCAGACTTATTTTACAATGCAGCATGTTTGTTTACTTCAGGAGGATGGTTACAACCTTGGGGAAATGTTCTGTTCCCAATCCAGATGCTCTAAACAGCTAGATAATGGTCTGAGTGAATCTTTCACTTTTAGAGGATGTTTAGATATCTTTGTGCAAACAGATCAGGGCAATGCTAAAAATAAACAGGAAGACCTATATATGCTATTGTTGGTAAAATGTCCTGTATGCTGTTCTTTGATAAGACATTGGTTTTTATAAAATTTTTTTGAGAGAGGGTAAAAAACTGTGTGCTTCCCACACAGTGTTTCCTGTTACTTTTTCACACACACATCCCCAAGATTTTTCCTATTTCCTGTCCCATCGCTCTTCTTCCTGGGAATTCTCAGAAAAGAGAACTCGACAGCCTGGAGAAGGCAGCAGTATAAATCCTACTAAAACAAAGTGAGAGTGAAACCTCACAAGGAGCAATTCATCTCTGTTAGAGACGTTTAATGTTCAGTAGAAGGAGACCAGAATAATTGATGTGGAAGCCCAATGGACTTCAAAACTGCTTAAAATTCTTTTTCAGTGTGATGAGAAGAGTTTTCTATAATGTCTAGCTTTCAAACCTAAATATAGTTTTAAGATCAAGCAAAAAATTATACCTTTAGGCAAAAAACAAACAAACAAGTTTCCTCAAGCTAAAATGTTGTCACCCAGCCTACAAATTTAATTTGGTGAAAAAGAGTTCCACACTTCCCATAGAACTATTCATATAGGACCTTAACAAAAAAATACCAGTATAGGAGTATTCATGAACTCAGAGACTGGAAAAATTTGTCCTAACTCTAGTGCAGCCTCTGAGTTGCGGGGTCATTAGGAAGTCACTATAACTCTTGGGGCCTTAATTTCCTCCTTGTCTGTGAGAACAGTAAGTCTGAGAGAATTGCCATTGAATGACTATGCACTTGTGGTACAGTAGAAGCTTTCTAACTATCTTGCATATAATTAGATTGCTGGATAAATTTATAGTCTCTATTTGCTCTGGAAAACATGTATAAATTCCTACAGCAGGTCATAGCATGTCAAGAACATGCAAGCACTCCAGCCCCTGCTTGGCTGCATGTTGAATTCTGCTTGTATATAAATCTATTTATACCAATTGTACTTCTGACTATAATTACAGCCTTATTTATTATTACTTATACTTTTATTATTATGTGATTATTATTTGCACCAGTGAGTGGAAAATGTTTCTCAGAAATTGACTTAAATGCTTAGAGGAGTCTCTACAATAAAATAAAAGCTAGATTCTAAAAACTGATGTTGAAATAGGTTTGGATACGACATCTGTAAAAGTTTTGGTGTAAAATACATAAAAATTCAGAATAACAATGTATTCAGAGGTCTTCATATGGCTCCTCAAGTTCCGGATCTAATTCTTAATTTTTTTCATTTTGAAATAGTTTGACTCATAAAAAATTATGAAAATAGTACAGAATATTCCATGTAGCCTTCACCCAGCCTCCCCTAGTGATAATAACTTACATCGTCAAGACCAGGAAATTGATGGTGATATATTTTTAACTCTAGATCCACTCTCTAATCAAAATTGTAAATAATGAAGGATGCCTTATGGATATGGTAAATGCAACAAAGATGAAGCAGAATTCCAACCTACAAATCTATGGCCATAAAATCAAAAGATTACCATGTGTCAAAAAATTATCAGAACTAAAACTTTTATAGTAAATGATGGGCAACTTTTATATTGTAAAAAAGGACAAGATATCCATTTATTCAGAACTAGTAAGGAAAAATGTGAGAGTAGTCCACCCAATATGTGACTTACTAAAGGAAGATATTAATAACAAAGAACAAATGAATTAATGGAGAAATTGAAATCATGAATGATACAGAAATTATACCATCATGACAGAAATAAATTAACCTAAAGAAGAGGAAGAAGGAGGAGGAGTAGATGTATTGCAATCAAGACTGCAGCCAAACATTATTAATAGGGTAAATAAAGATACACAAGAATCAGTTTTTGCATTGGAAAACCTGAGTTAATGTTATCATAATTATTAAAAATTATTGGACCATCTACAAGAATTAGATTTCTTCTTCTAAGCAATGTAAAATTCTTTATTTTATTAAATTATCACTCATTTATGTTTATCTTAAAATTTTATGCATATATCATTTGTATAACCCAATTCATTTTTTTAATTACAACTACCAGTTCCAATTGCATTAGACAAGAGGGGGCCTATTATCTTCAGCATTGTAATGTAGACTCTTCTCAGCAGGAGCTGGGGAGAAAGAAGAGAAAGAACCATATATATTATCTCAGAACTCTCCAGAAGAAACCATGCTTATAACATGTGTAAGGAAGAAAGCAAGATCATCCACTTTAGGCTTGTGTGTAACAATTAATGGTAACTGAGACAGATACTTCCCACAGAACTCAGTGGAATGTCCTTAGTTAGAAAAGACCATTGGAAAGAGAGAAAAGGATTAGTTTGGGGAAGTTGGGATTTGACTGTGAACAGGGTGATATATCGAAGAACAAGAGCTTCCAGTCTTAGAAAAACAAGATGGCTCCCACAGGCCTCATCTGTGAAACAGGCAAGGAGCCCAGGCAGGGAGAGGAAGCAGCATGCCTGACATGGTCCCTCACAATCTGATTATCTTGGCATAAAGAACTCTTTGCTGCTTTTTACTAGAACTAGTTTTCTGGAAATAGTGCTGCTATTTTCCCACTTAAATTTCACTAAAGTTCCTTTTGAAATATTAGTCATCTAAGCTGTACTAAAAAGTTATGAGCAAAAAAGAAGAAAAAAGTTTTGGTTCAAGAAGGGTGATATTATGAGTGGAATTGTGTCCCTTAAAAAGATATGCCAAAGTCCTAACCTCTGGTACCTGGGAATGTGACTTTGTTTGAAAATAGAGTCTTGCAGACGTAATTAAATTAAGATGAGGTCATTAGGGTAATCCCTAATCCAACATACTGGCATCCTAATAAGGAGAGGAAAAATCCATGTGAAGACAGACACACATAGAAAGCTATATGAAAAACAGAGACAGAGATGAGAATGATGCTGTCATAAGCCAGAGAATGCCTGGAGCTACCAGAAACTGGAGGAAGCAAAGAAGCTTCCTCCCTTAGAGGCTTCAGAGGGAACATGGCCCTGCCAACACTTTGATATCTGACTTCCAGCCTCCAGATCTATGAAACAAAAAATTTCTGTTGTTTTAAGTCACCCAGTTTATGGTACTGTTAGGACAGCCCAAAAAAATTAATACAGGTAGTCTAGGTACAATGGCTACATGGACATCAGAGTTGATAATTCTGGGGGTAGCCATCGAGAAAAACAAAAAGCTTCTAGGGTCTATAATTAAACTTTTATTTTTCCTTTGATCCCTAATATAACAATTGCCATTTCTCTGCTACAAAACTCTTTATGTATAGACCACAACGTGAAGAAGAAAGAAAAAAAAAACAATAATCAGAAGGAAAGAAATACCTACAAACATAAGCATGAAATAGGCATTGTTTGGATTACAAAGAAAACAAACAAGTAAAAAGGAAATGATTTAAAAATAAATAAATAAACCAACAAACCAAAACCTAGAAGTGGGAAGTACACTGGGTTTATGGACAGAAAACCTGGAGGTGAATCCCAGACATCACTTCACTATATATTCTGAGCAAGTCACTTGACCCCTCTAGCTATGGGTTCCACATCCGTAAAAATGGGCACAAGACACAGCTTGAAGTAACCCAGAAACAAAATACCAAATAGTGTATGGTCTCACTTATCAGTGGGAGCTAAGCAATGGGTATACGTGGGCATGCAGAGTGACATAATAGATCTTGGAGACTCAGAAGTATGATGAGATTAGGAGGAGGGTGTGGGGTGAAAAATTACCTACTGGGTACAATGTATACTAGTCAAGAGATGGGTACATTGAAAGCCTAGAATTCTCCACTATGCAATTCATCCATCTGACAAAAAAAAATTCTACTCCCTAAATCTATTAAAATAGAATTTTTTTAAAAAATCTAAAAAATAACAAAAGTTCAAAGCAGGACTAAATAACATTGAAACCAAAAAAAATACAGAGGATCAATAAAATGAAAAATTAGTTCATTAAAAAGGTAAACTAAATTGACAAACCACTGGCTAAACTAACCAAGAAAATAAGGGAGAGGATTCAAATAAGCTCAATCAGAAATGAAAAAGGAGACATTACCACCGATAACCACAGAAATAAAAAAAAAAATCTTCTGAGACTACTACAAGTGTGTATACCCACAAACTAGAAAATCTACAGGAAATGGATAAATTTTTAGAAACACACAGCCTTCTAGGCTTGAATCAGACAGAAACAGAAATTGTGAATAGTAACGAGATTGAATCAGTAATAAAATATCTGCTCCTCCCCCCCAAAAAAAGCCCAGGACCAGACAAATTCACAGCTGAATTCTACCATACAGACAAAGAAAAACTGACATCTACCCTACTGAAACTGTTTCATAACATCAAGAAGGACAGAATCTTCCCTAATTCATTCTATGAAGCCAGTATTATCTTGATAGGAAAGCAAGGAAAAGACATAACAAAAAAGAAAACTGCAGACCAATATCCCTCATGAACATTGATGCAAAAATCCTTAGCAAAATATGAGCAAACAGAATCCAACAGCACATCAAAAAGATAATTTACCACAGTCAAATGCCTTTCATCCCAGTGATGCAAGGATGGTTCAATATCTGCAAATCAATAAATCTGATTCACCAAATAAACAGAATTAAAAACAAAAACCATATGATGATTGCAATAGATGCAGAAAAAGCATTCGATAAAATCCAGCATCCATTCATGATAAAAACCCTTAACAATCTAAGCATAGAAAGAATATACCTCAAAATAATACAAGCCACATATGATTGCTGACATCATCCTGAATGAGGTAAAATTGAAAGAATTCCTCCTGAGAACTGGAGCAAGCCAAGGAAACCCATTTCACCACTTCTAGTCAACATAGTATTGGAAGTCCTAGCCAGAGAAATAAGGCAAGAGAAAGAAATAAAGGGCATACAAATCTGGAATAGGAGGTCAAACTGTCCCTGTTTGCCAAAGATATGATGTTATACCTGAAAATTTCTAAAGAATCATGCAAAAGACTCCTAGAATTGCTAAATAAATTCAATAAAGCCTCAGGTTACAAAATTAATGTACACAAATCAGTAGCATTTCATTACACTAATAACAGTCAAGCCGAGAAATCAAATCAAGAACTCAAGACTATTTACAATAGCTGCAAATAATAATAATAACTAGGAATATACTTAACCAAAGACATGAAAGACCTCTACAAGGAGAATTACAAAACACTGATGAAAGAAATCGTTGATGACACAAACAAATGGAAATACATCCCATGCTCGTGGATTAGAAGAATCAATATTGTTAAAATGTCCATACTCCCCAAAGTGATTCAAAGATTCAGTGCAATTCCCATCAAAATACCATGTCATTTTTCACAGAATTAGAAAAAACAGTCCTAAATCTCATATGGAATTAAAAAAGAACCAGAAGAGCCAAAGCAATTCTAATTGAAAAAAAAAAAAATCTAGAGGCATCACATTACCTGACTTCAAATGTTACTACATGCCTACATTAATCAAAATAGCATGGTACTGGTATAAAATTAGACACACAGATCAATGAAACAGAATAGAGAACCCAGAAATAAAAGCATACACCTACAACCAATGGATCTTCGACAAACCAGAGAAAACATACAATGGGGAAGGTCTACGTATTCAATAAATGGTGCTGGAAAAATTGGAAAGCCATACACAGAAGAATTAAATGAGATCTCTATCTCTCACTATACACAAAATTTAGCTCAAGAAGGACTAAAGACTTAAATGGAAAGCACAAAGCCATAAAAATTCTAGAAGAAAACTTGGGAAAATCTCTTCTAGACATTGGCCTAAACAAAGAATTTATGACTATGACCAGAAAACCAAATGCAATAAAAATAAAAATAAATAAATGGGACTTAATTAAGCTAAAAAGTTTCTGCACAGCAAAAGAAATAACCAACAGAGTAAAAAGTCAACTTATGGAATGTGAGAAAATACTCTCAAATATATATCCTACAAAGGCCTAATAATCAGAATCTGTAAGGAACTAAAATACATCAGCAAGAAAAAACAAATAACCCCATTAAAGAGTAGGCAAACGACATGAACAGACATTTTCAAAAAAAGATATACATTTGAAAAATTGCTCAACATCACTAATCATCAGAGAAATTCAAATTAAAACCACCATGAGATACTACCTTACCTTGGCAGAATGGCCATTATCAAAAATTCAAAAAACAATTCATGTGGCATGGATGCAGAGAGAAAGGAACACTTATACACTGCTGGTGGGACTGCAAACTAGTATAACCTCCATGGAAAACAGTATGGAGATTCCTCAAAGAACTAAATGTAGACCTACCATTTGATCCAGCAATCCCACAACTGGGTATTTACCCAAAGGAAAAGAAGTAATTATATCAAAAAGACACATGTATGAATATGCTTATTACACCACAATTCACAATTGCAAAGATATGGAATTAACCTAAGTGCCCATCAACTGATGAGTAGATGAAGAAAATTTGTTATATATATACACCATGAAATATTACTCAGCCATAAAAAGAATGAAATAATGTCTTTCATAGCAACTTGAATGGAACTGGAGACCATTATCCTAATTGAAATATCTCAGGAACAGAAAAACAAACACTGCATGTACTCACTTATAAGTGGGAGCTAAGCGATGATTATACACAGTCATTCAGAGTAGTATAATAGACCTGGAGACTCACAAGGGGGGAGGATGAAAGAGGGGTGTGGGATTGAAATTACCAGTTGGGTACAATATATACTATTCAGGTGATGGGTACCCTGAAAGCCCTGACTTCACTACTATGCAATTTATCAAAAAATACATCAAATGCATCATGTATCAAAAAAACCACTTGTACCCCCTAAATCTATTGAAATAAAAAAAAAAAAAGTTGTAAGAAATAGAAAAAAAAAAACAAAAATAGAACTACCAGCAATCCCACTTCTGGGTACATAACTAAAGAAACTGAAATTACTACATTGAAGAGATATCTGCACTTCCATGTTCATTGCAGCATTATCCACAATAGCCAAGATATGGAATCAACCTAAGTGTCCGTCTACAAGCGAATGGATAAGGAAAATGTGGTATATATACACGAAGGTGCCTTTATTTTTATCACCTACCTAAAGAATTGTATTTGGAGCATCATGAGCAGTGTCCTAGTCTGTTTTGTGTTGCTATCGCAGAAGACCTGAGGCTGGGTATAAAGAAAAGAGATTTGTGTAGCTCACAGTTCTGCAGACTGGAAAGTTCAAGAAGTATGGTGCCAACATCTGCTCGGCTGCTGGGGAAGACCTCATGTTGCTTCCACTCACGCAAAAAGCAGAAAGAGAGCAGGCTTGTGCAAAGAGCTCACCTGATGAGAGAGGAAGGGAGAGAGAAACCAAGAAGTCAGACTCTTTTAAACAATCAGCTTTCGTGGGGCCTAATCTATACCTCTGAGAACAAGAACTCACCCACTCCTCAGGGAGGGCATTAATCTATTTATGAGGAATCTGCCCCCATGACCCAAATACCTCCCACTAGGCCCCACCTCCCAATACTGCCACTTTGGAAATAAAACTTCAACGTGAGTTTTGGCGGTGACAAACAATATCCAAATCATAGCATGCAGTTATTTTCCAAATTAAAAAGAAGAAAATGAAAGAAGAAAAAAAAATCTGTAAGAAGCAAAAATTATGTCAGTCAGATAATAAGACCTTCATGGCAAAAGAAAAAAAGATGTAGAGAAAACTGTGAAGAGTCATCAAAAGTGACAGAGAGTCTCTAGAACTGCTCAACTACAGCCAAATCGACAATAGTCTCCTGAGCCATTTGGACAGGCATTTTCTGCTGGCACAGTGGCTGTCACAGTAGTCTGCTGCTGGCATTTCTAGCTCAAGAATTCTGTGATCTACCATTTTAAGAAACACAATGCCACAAATATTTTTGAGTTCATCACAAACATTTACTTCTCGTTTTGTGGAGACAGTGGCTGGCTGTGGCATTCCAGAGACAGCTCTGCCTGCAGAGGCATTGGTACCTGGGTGAGTCCCTTAATGTCTCTGGGCTTCACCGCTCCATCAGCCAAATGTGGCTGATGCCTACATGCCCTAACCCACATGGTTATCAGAATCCAAAGAGATCATGTGTGTGGAAGAACTTAGTAAAGACTCAGAGCTGTACACAAGTGCAATTTGGGGCACATTATTATTTTTGTGTGTTTGCAAAAGCATCCACCTCCTGGGACCTAGATTCCCTGAAAGATTCCACGTGAAACATGAAATGTCCTCCCTCTGTTCTGATGGTGAGAAAAACATCACTTTCAATTACTGTTAGAATTTCAAGGCCTTTCTTATGATGAAAAAAAATCACTGTAGACTGCATTTGAGTAGCTTTATACTGTTGTATTTCTGCACCGAATAACTCTCGGGCTTTTATTAACTGTTCTACTGAGTCCTATTTATCAGAGAGGCAGGTGTATTACCTGATAATACAATAAGCTCTGGTGGATGTATGAGTTGTTTTATTTTTTTATGCCCATAATCAGTTCCCAGAGCATAATAAAACAAAAGGTTTATTTCTCCCACCAACCCCTTGCAGTTTTTTTCCTAGTACCAAAGCTATAAATTACCAACCTTCAGAAATAACTGTTGCCATTTAATAAGAAATATAAAATATACTCTCATCTAACAAAGGACCTGATAGATAAAAAACAAACAAAGTATTCTTTAAGTTTGGTGACACGATGAAAGATGAGCACAAGCAGGTGGGTGTATTAAAGTTAGCGGTGGGCACGACCCTGGGAAACAACTAAAAGAGACCTCGTTTAGATGTCATAAAGTGGAGATCACACATCATTTTTCTAAAATGCAGTTTCAGGCATCTTATCCTACCTTCTCCTAAGCTTTGCAATTCCCCAAATTGTCAAAGCCAAGAAAAGAAGCACCTTATCATTTGGGTATAGAGGCATAAAAGCAAAAACAAGGGCAAACCTGTTTCATTTGTGGGGTTCAGAGACTTGGCATAACCGCAGAAGCTGTGAAACCTTGACCACCCAACCACCTACCTGTGCCTCCTCCTGTCCCTGCCCAAATACTCATGTCCCTGCTCTTATCCCAGGTTCCCACACCTGGGACAGGCTGCACTGACTTGTTTCCCATACAACTTACAGTCATCGCAGCCTCTGATTTTGAATATTTGATATTAAAAAATAAAAATCATTTTAGTACATCCTATTTAATAAATATAAATCATGCTTAAGTTTCTGGGATAAATGCTGTAAGTTAAAGATTCCCAAATCCTTAACTGCGTTGCTTTGGAGAATCAAATGTGATCTACAAACCTGAGATCTTATTAGAAATGCAGAATCTCTATTGAGTGAGCAAGAAGCCAGACATAAAAGAATACATACTGTATGATTTCATTTATGTGAAATTTTAGAAAAGGCAAGATTAATGTATAGTGACAGAAAGTAGATAAGTGATTTTTCTGGGGCTAGGAGGTGAGAAATTGTGGACCTCATTGATTTCAAAGGGGCATGAGGGAACTTTTATAGAGTAATGAAATGTTCTATATCTTGATTATAGTGTGCTTACATAGGTGTACACATTTGCCAAAACCCATCGAACTGTTCACTCAAGAATAATGCATCATGTGGCCAGGCGTGGTGGCTCACGCCTATAATCCTTACACTTTGGGAGGCCAAGGTGGGAGGATTGCTTGAGATAAAGAGTTTGAAACCAGCCTGAGCAAGATCGAGACCCATCTCTACTAAAAATAGAAAAATTAGCTGGGCATTGTGGTGCACACCTGTAGTCCCAGCTACTCAGGAGGCTGAGGCAGGAGGAGCCCTTGAGCCCAGAGGTTGGAGGTTGCAGTGAGCTAGGATGACACTACTAAACTTTAGCCCAGGTGACAGAGCGAGACCCTGTCTAAAAAAAAAAAGAAAAGAAAAAAGAAAAAAAAAAGTGCATTTTCGTATATGTAAATTATACCTCAAGAAGTAAAAAGAAAGAAACCCAAACTCAGCTCCACCTCAGACCTTTTGAATCAGAGTCTGCATTTTAAACAAATCCCCAGATGAACTATGTACTCATTGAAGTTTGAGAATTTAAGGATTAAAGAACTGGTCCTCAAATTGGGTGCACACTGGAATCACCCAAGTAGTTCTAAACATTACTAACACCTGGGGTCCCACCCTCTGAGATTGTGATAGACTCAGTATAAGGTGTACTCTCAGCATTAAGATGTTTAAAAGCTAACCAAATGATTCCAAAATGCATCAAAGGGTGAGAAACATTCTTTAGAGAAGTGGTTCTCAAAATGGGGTCCCAGAGCAGCAGCAGCAGTAGCATCTCCTGGAAACTTATGAGAAATGTAAAATCTCAGGCTTTACCTTACATCTACTGGATCAAAAACTCTGGGGGTGGAATCCAGCAATCTGCTTTCACAAATCCTCTAGACGATTCTGATGCACAATGAAGTTTAAGAATCACTGATATAGACCTAGGAAGATGTTTTCACAAATTCCTAGATCTTCAAACTCTCTCCATGAATCTGAGTCAGCATCCCCTAGGGAGTCTGTGAAAATCATCATTTGAAAATCATTGCTGTGGATCTTATAAAAGAGACACTCAGCACATCAGCTTGATAATGATCTTACAGTGTGGCAACTAAACCATCACCATGTCTAGATTCCCTCCTAGTAACCAGCCAGTGCTTGCTGGAAGACAGAGAAGGAAGACATGTGGGCCAAGACACTATTTTGATATCTTAACCACATTTTTTAAAATCTGTTTCTAAGTACCCTGTCCTTCTTCCCCCAGTTGGTGTACTCTGTATTAATACCTCAGGAAGCAGACGATGCTAAGAAAGCAGAGGAAGGAAAAGGAAGTTGGTTCTTTAGAATTTCAAAAATCCAAGCCCTGAAATGTAAATAAACAGAACTCAGAGGATAAAATATTAGATTTTCAAATAAAACACATGATGACTCAGAGAAGGGCTTATAGTCCCAAAGACTAAATCAAGATTCTCAGGAAAGAAAAGTCAAAAACAAAGCAATGTGTATTTACCCCAATTAGGGGTTCCTGTGAGAGAGAGTTCCGTGATCTGTCTTACTCACCACCCCAGGGCGAGGCTGAAGGCCCAAGTAGGTTTAGGCGGTCCACAATACAGACAGCCTTATGCTCCCTTGCTCCATGTAAGTTTTAGGTAGGTGGGCAAGACACCAGAGAATGGTGCCTATTTGCTGGGTCTGAGCAGATATAGCTTAGAGATTCACTGAGCTTCCTAGAATCCAGCAGCTTGAATTCCATGTCCTGCTCAAGGACAGCTGCTAGACTTGAGAGGTCTTGTGAAAGGGTGTCATAAAACAGGCAGGAACCCATGTGAACTGACAACTCAAGACTGAACAGACAGTGGACCTCTCAGAAGATGACAGTGTGGACAAACAACAAGGCCTCTATGATCTCCTCTAGACCCTAGATGCAGGGGCATCCCCAAGTTAACTGAGATTAAGTCTCTGCCATTTTGTAGAACAGGGGCTTATCATAGAAACTTGTAGCATTACAGAAAAATTCAGAAAGTTCTAGAACACTTGAGTTGGGCACCTAAGATTGGTTTCTTTTATGTAATGAATGACTGTGGCATCAAGGAACTTTTGTCTAATTGTGAATACAAGATAATATTTGAAAAGCCAATAACAATAAAATTTTGAAAAATAAAATCAAGAAGATGGTGAAAAGGATATCAGCAGGTGTTGGAAAATCATCAAATGAGGGGCAAGGTAACTAGTGAAGGCCGAAAGAACTTTGTGAACTCTAAAGCAAAATAGGAATATTGGCTAACCTTCCAGATAGGAGAGAATTGTGTAGTCATCCAAGGAAGAATAATACTGGGAACTAGCTCATACACCAGGCCAGAAGAGGGGATTAAAATGCTATTCTTCAGATAAAGTCTAAAATGAAATAGTTGCAATAGTTAGCAGATTTAAACTGAGATCCAATTGATATATGCTCGGCTCCTGTAAGTAGCGAGAATATTTATAGCTTTTGGTCACATGGAAGGACCTTATTCATTATATTTTGAAAGACTGATTAAAATCTACCCAAGCAAATAGAGTAGTGACCATAGATTCTGAAGCCACTTGCAAAAGGGTATATCATGTTTCTCCAAGTAAACTGTGCACTCTTCAGCAATAGTGACATGTTTTCAATTTCTCTTCTGGCTGCATTGTTTTCTTCTTGAATGCTGGACCATGACATGTAGGCTTTGTCCTTGATCCAGCTAGATATGTCATACTTTAATAAGCATGGAATGACTTTATCTTGCCCTCTACTAATAGGTATTAAGCCCCCACTCTACGTCAAGTACTGTGCAAATGTTTCCCCACAGCTAGCATTACTGGATACATACTCTGCAACAAGCTCTGTGCTGGGCTTCTAGGAGCTTTATGTGTCACCAACTCCTCTTGTTTGTTCAGTATATAAACTGTTGTCTAAAAAAGAATTCTGAGAGTTACCTTTCTCTTCTCCTTCTACTTTACCATCCACTTAAAGTTGGCCATTACATGCTGTCAATTCTGCTTCCTAAAGATCTATGCTTTGCATCACTGCTGTTTAAGCCATTGCCTTCTCTTGTGTGGACATTTGCAGCGGTCTTCTAGCCAATGAGGCTCCCATTGGCTACTCCTCCAACAGAATGATCTTTCAAAATGCTTTTCTAATCATGTCATTTGTCACTTAATATATCTCCATCATTTCCCCATCATCACAGAATAAAATCCAAACTGCTTAGCCTAATAGTCAAGGTCCTTCAAGTTCCATAGGCTCAGTGAAAGGAGGAGGTTGTGACTATCTTATTTACTGATGCACATAGTAGGTGTTCAATTAATATTTGGTAAATAGTGCTACTATTCTTGAACCTACCTCTTCCTACATTACAACTCTCTCCTATCTGTTCTTGAATCTTTTCATTTATGCACCAACTACACAAAACTCCTCATAATTCCTAAACAAGCCGTATCTCAGAGCCATTGCACATTCGTTCCTTCTGCCTAGAATGCTCATCCTTCCAGGAGAAACATTAAACTGAGTTTACTGAGATTAATCTGAATCTTCATCACCTGGCTTCCAAGGAAGGTTGGCTTTGCCCTAATATGCTCAGGGAAAGTTGACCATTTTCTTTACCTGTTGGCACAGGAATGGCTTCTAGATGTTTGGCCCTGCAGCCCGCTCGCTAGTCAGAGGCTCGGGTGTCACACATCAGTCACCTCGGCATTCTATGTCACATCAGGGTGACAGAGAGCATGACAGTCCTTCCTGTGAAGGTAAGACTCCATTTCACAAATGAGGAGTGCTGAATTGACAGTTTAAGAATTGAAAGCAACTTTTCAAAAGGCCAATCTATCACTGCTGGGAAGGAGAGGTAGAGGGTGAGGTTAGAAAAACAACTCTTCACTCTCAGCTGGGAAATTTCAGTAAAATTCGAAGTATACTTTGGTAATAAGATCTACACATATAACTAAAATGATGGTTTAATTATAAAAGGTATCATAAGAAGACAAATATTCCTTGTTCCCCATCTCTATGTGTGTGTGTTTTAGAGCGAGGTACTTCCTAGTTGTACTCCAAATAAACGAATGTAATCATAAGAATATGATAATTACTTACATTGATAGAGTACTTACTATATAGCAGAAACTTCCCTAAGGGCTTTCCATACATTAAGCTTCTTAATTCTTGGAACAATCTTAAAAAACATATGAATGATTGTCACAGTCGTTTTACAGAAAAGTTAAGGAACGTGTCACGTAGCTAACAAATGGCAGAGTCAGGATTTGAATCCAGTCCATCTGGCTCCAGGGCCTCAAACAGATGGTGTAACCTCCCACAGGCCACAGATGAGGGAGAAGCTACTTCAATGTGTTATCTTCACCTTAGTCACTTTGTCCTAATAACAACTTAAAATCTATTTCCATTGTTAAAGCATCAGACATGATTTCACCACTGTGAATTTCTAATGCAGTTACCCATGGAACAATGGAATTTTAATGAAAATTATCCCTATTCTGTGTAATATGACATATTACTCATCATGACATGTCACCAACATGACATTTTTTTTAATGAGTTGTTTGGGCCCAAAGTGGTACAAAGTATTTCACTTATACCTACATTTGAGGATGATATTAAGAATATTTTATACCTGACAGGCCCAGGCACTGGCTGGTCATTTCAGCCATCCTGAAGCACGCCTGCCGGCCATCGCCCCACTTCAGACGGTGGTATCTACACGCAAACTTCACACTGTTCTCCAATCAGAACAGAATCTTTTTGAAGGTAAACACATTAAAACACGTTTTTGTGTTTGGCTACAAAAGGAGATATTTCTGGATTACTGGAAGTTTTTCCAAGTAGATGAATAAATGAATAGAATCATTTGAGTCTACAATGTAAGCACGAGGAATGGGTATCCCGTCTCACCAAGCCCTCACAACCCCTCCTCAAACCAGTCAGTCAGTTCATCTGGACAACAATTTGCTTGAAAACTAAAATGGACAATAAATGCAGTCACTGCTTCTTGGTCACAGTGAAGTCATGAATGGTGACAGAAAGCTCTGAGTAGCAGACGTTCTTATATCTGCCTTCCTCGCCCATCCCTTGCCCCCACATGCCTTGTATCCCAGTAATGCATTCTCAGAGCAGACCTCGACTCCCAGCATGAGTTCTTCCATTCCTTTGTTCATTCACTCATCCATCCAGAATTTTCTATATGCTAGTACATGTTTTCTAATTCCACCTATCAAAAACCTTTCCGTTCTTCAAGATTTTTTTTTCTTTTTTTGAGACAGAGTCTCACTCTATTGCCCAGGCTAGAGTGCCATGGCATCAGCCTCGCTCACAGCAACCTCAGACTCCTGGGCTCAAGCAATCCTTCTGCCTCAGCCTTCTGAGTAGCTGGGACTACAGGCATGTGCCACCATGCCCGGCTAATTTTTTCTATATATATTTTTAGTTGTCCATATAATTTCTTTCTATTTTTAGTAGAGATGGGGTCTCACTCTTGCTCAGGCTGGTCTTGAACTCCTGAGCTCAAACGATCCACGTGCCTCGGCCTTCCAGAGTGCTAGGATTACAGGCGTGAGCCATTGTGCCTGGCCCAAGATTATTTTTTTAATTTAAACTTTCCCAAGATCTTCATGATTAGCTGTCAGAAATGCTCTTTCTCTCATTTGAGCATGTTTTTTCTTAAAGTCACTCATTTCGCATTGCCTTATATCCTAATTGTTTGTGAACTGAATGAGAAATCTCCCCAGAGTAGCAAGAGGTCAAAGGAAATCTTGTTTATGCCCTTTTGCCACACAGAATGGCTTTATTTATTATATTTTGAAAGACTGAATTCTACCTAAATGAATAGTATATTAGTCAGGGTTCTCTAAAGAAACAGAATCTATAGGAGAGAATATATATATATATATATATATATATATATATATATATATATATATATATGTATGTATGTGTGTGTGTGTGTGTGTATATATATATATATATATATATATAAGATTTATTATGAGAAATCGGCTCAGTAGATTATAGAGGCTGAGAAGTCCCACAGTCTCCATCTGCAGGCTAGAAAAGCAGGAAGGCTGGTGGTGTAATTCAGTGTAAGTCTGAAGGCCTAAGAACCAGGTCAACTGATGATAAAAATCCCAGTCAAGGGCAGGAGAAGATGCGGTGATGTGCCCCAGCTCAGGCAGTGAGGCAGAAACAAAGGGGTGAATTCCTCCTTCCTCAGCCCTTTGTTCTGTTCAGCTCTTCAGTGGCTTGGATGATGTCCACCCACATTAAGGAAGGCAGTGGACTGAATCCACCAATTCAAATGTTAATATTATCTGGAAAAACTCTCACAGACACATCCAGAAAAAATGTTTAAATTAGCATCCCATGGCCAGTGAAACTGACCCCCAAAATTAATCATAACAAGTAGTGACTATCAATTCTAATGGCACTTGCAAAAGGTTATATTCTATCTCCCCAATGAGACTGTGTGCTCTTCAAGAACAGTTACCACGTCTTCAATTTCTCTTCTAGCCCCCATTACACTAACGTGCGCACACACCACATACGCACACACAGGTACCTAGCTTAGGGCTCTACAAAAATAGTTAAAGTACGTCATTCAACTGGCCTGGAATAATAAACAAGAAATCATTATATGACTTTTTTATAAGAGAAAAATTGTCTTCAGAGATCATATATGTTAGAGAACACTGAAAATGCACATAATTCTGTGATGTTAATTTTTAAAGTTTCAGAAGTCACATTTCTGTAACATTGACCATAACACAAGGTAGCATTGGTGATTTTTTGGAAAACTATAAAAATGTGCCACCATCTGCCATGAATATAAAAAGTAATGAGTAATTTTCAATTTCTTAGGAACCTAGGTAAAAACAATGAAATGGGAAAGAATCAGAAAATTCACAATTGGAAAATGTACTTGGAATCAAAAGAAGGTTACAGAAAAGGATCAATTCATCGCAGACTAAAGCCAACCAAAAATCAGGGCTGGAACTAACAACAAATATTGTTATTCTGAGAGTTTCATTGACAGTTCTAGACTTTGAAGAATTTACTTCTAATAATGCTACAAAGACAGTACTCTACTGACTGATTTTTATCTTTATTATTCAGGGAGAGGAAAGAACAAGAACCACAGACTAAAGTACCAATTAAAAGGATTAAGCAAGTAAACTGATGAAGAAGTGCCCTGGGCTGGAACTCAGAGTGTCTGTGTTCAAATCCCTCGGTATCCCCCCTGTATACACCTCTGAGCAAAGCAACTAACCTCGCTGAGTCTCAGTCGTTCCATCTCTAAAACAGGAATATTAACAATATCTTATCTTCCTTTTGGTTTACTTTTATGATCAAATAAAATGTTGTTTGAGAAATCACACTGAAAACGGTAAAATGTAAAAATGTAACATGGCAAAATTAGAAATTGTTGAATACGAATAATGAAGACTGCAACCACATTCTCTAAACCAAAGAAAATGTCCCATTTGTTCTGAAAAAAGATTTTCTTGTCTCTAATGTATATCAAAGGTCTTAAATCACATTAAAAATCAAATCATATTTGGTTTGACAATAAATTATATGATTTAATAGAATGAAATTTAGTTGAAATCAGAGCTGTTCTGGAAAATCATGAACATCGATGGGTATGTGTAGCCACAGAGATAACCGGGTCTGGAGAGAGAAGACTAGGGTGGGTGGGGGCACCCTAGTACTGTCTTTCCATGTTTGTCCCTAAGTCCCATTTCTTCCATGAAGAGTCCCCAAGCTGCTCACAGTCTCAACCACACTGATCTTCCCCTCTGAACTCCTATAGCATACACACCATATAACTGAAATTCTGACCACATATGCTTTTCTTTGATGTTGCTTAACTGTGCCACCCCAAAAGACATTGTACCATCCTTGCGAGTCAAGAGCCATGGCTTGTCCTTCAGCATGACTCATGACACCCAGGAGAGGGCTGGGAAGAGACTCCACATTCAGTAGGTGTTTGGTGATTAATATATTAATATCCTTTTGTACAAAGCCATTATCATATGTCCCTAGCAACTTGGCTGTGTCTCCACTGAGAACCAATCAAGCGAGAAAAGCTTGATTTGCAGGATCAAAGGAAGAAAACTCCTGGCCACGTAATCAGCTTCCTCCCCATTACCTCTTCCTTGGGAGTCCTTAGCAATCAATCAGTCATGAATCCATCCACAACTCTCAGAGCACAATCTCAACAGGAGACCCAAGGCAGCAGAGAAAGACTGGACTGTTGGACGGAGAACCACGTGCTCAACTCTGTCACTACTAGCAGGAGGGAAAGGCTCACCTCTTCCAGACCTTGGAGTTCCACCTGTAAAACAAAGTGGTTAGATCGGATGGTTTCCAAGAACCTCTTGCAATTCTAAAAGCCATAAAAGTAGGGCATTGAAAGAGGTAGCTTACTGGATTCTGGCTGGTGAGTCAGTAAATACACTTGGAGCGTGAGAGACAAATGGATTAAGTGGTAAATGTTGGCAGATCTTGATGAAAACCCAAAAAAGAGATTTTGCTTCCAACGGCAACTGCTTTTTCTTTCCAAAAGCGTGACTGTGATTGGGAATCAGGCACTCAGAGAAGCGCGGATAAATACACTGTCCCCTCATCACAGAAGGAGAAAACAGAGCCCTGGATGCTGGAAAATTTTACACACATAGTAATAGGCTTCATGAAAAACAAAAATTAAATCAAATCACTCTTCAAAAAGAAATTCACCTTTATGAACAAATACAGCCTGAGGCATTTTCAGAGTTCAGAGAAGGGCAGAATTGAGGTTACATTTGCAAAATCTCCCAGCAATGCATAAATGAGTTAGGCTATAAATGAACACTAGATTTGCTTCAACCCTAAGAGCTCCTATAAAGCATAAAAGCTTTTAACTCCCTGTGAATAATACTTTCTCATAAAAAAATCTGTCTTCCTGAGCTCTATTTCTGTAATTTCTGTATCTGTAATTTGGAAGCCTTGTTGTTATTTTAAGATACGGTGGAAAGTAGTTTCAAAGAAATAGTTCTCACAAGCACATTTGCATGCTGAGACAGTTAACTAGCATGGTGTTTTCCCAGTAAAAACTTCTCAGATCATCCATGTATCAATCACAGATTCAAACTAATTCCTGCTTATCCTTCCTCCCTCCCTTCCACGATCCATCCCTACCCATTCTTCAAGGCTCAGCTTTCCAAAGCATTCCCTACTAATTAAGGCCACATTGACCTTGCTCTTCAATTGTACTGAAGAATGCCTAGTAGGACATTTTGACAGGGGTACACAAATAAAGAGATTCTGATGGCAATATAACAGCTGGACCCTACAAATAGGTAGTATGATGGAGCATTTAAGAGCAAGGGCTCCAGAGTCAGAATCCCAGGGTTTGAATGCCGGCTTCCCCCCTTCCTGTATTATCTGCTTTGTGCCTCAGTGTCTCTAAAATCTATGAAATAGGGATAATAGCTCTACTTACTTCATGGGGTGTTATCAAGATTAAATAAGCTGATACGTGGAAAGTGTTTAGTAAGCATATGCCTATTATATAGTGAGCTATATCTATAGTAAATGCTATTACTAGTATCAATCTGGTTTGGATTAATAGCAATTTTCTCAGTGATGTGGCACTCACATTTGATTGTTTTTGCTATAGACAGACCAATTACTTGACAAATAAGAAAAAATACAGAGTTATAACTAAGGGAAAAGAAAGAAAAGCAATTAAACTAGAGGTTTTTCGAGTTAAAACAAGATCTGCTTAAAGAAAGGACTTGATGTGTTAGGATAAGACCCAAGGAAATACAGTTTCTGAGTGGAGGGAAAAAGAGATGGGCAAACAAGCTTAGTGTCCAAGGACTGTATGAAAGGGAAGGGCCTTAGAGAATCATCATAGTTGACCTGAACTGAACTAAAACGGGGCTACGTTCTACATCTGCATTGACTAACGCTACCTAAGATGTATCAGTCAGGACAGGCTAGCTTTTGTAACAACCACACCCCAGTATCTCAATGACTTCGAACGATAAAGATTTATATCTCTCTCATTCTACATGTCTACACCAGTCAGCAGGGGGCAGGGACTCTGCTCATCTCAATCACTCAGGGACTCAGGCTGCTAGAATCTCCTACACTGTCTGATATCATCATCTCAAAACAATGATCCACAGCTATCCACAGCAGGGAAAGAAGGAAGGAGACTTGTGCACCATCACTTAAATGCTTCTGTAAAGACATAGCACATTGTTTCCACCCACATCTTATTGGCCATGACAGGTCGCAAGCCTGTGCCTAAATTCAAAGAGTTAACCACTCAGGAGGAAAAGAGTAGGATTTTGGATAAGCACTAGTAATATCTAGTACTAGTAAGGCATGTCCCACAGATTCTTCCCACTCTAGTACAGAGTTCTGAGTAGCTGAGAGGTGATAATAATTGTAACAGACACTTTTACTGAGCACCGGTACATGCCAGACACAGATTCTTCGGTGCTCAAAAATGGTAGCTATCGGCATTGTCATTCCCATTATTATTCTAATTCTAAGCACAATTCTGCAAAGTGTTACTGCCTCGGCTTTATAGGTAAGAAAAATGAGATTCAAAAAGATGAAGAAACTTACCCAAGGCCATATAGACTGTAAGATACTGATCCCCTATCTGTCTTTCCATTAGAAAATTCTGTCTCCTCTAAAAGTCTTTAGCATAACCCCAGACCATCTTTCCAAGGATTAGTCCCACTAGTCCTTTTGTTGCAACTCATATTTTAACCAAACCACTCTCTCACTCTTCACAATGCTCCGCATTTATGCCACTGCTCACATAATTCCCTGTACTTGGAAAGATCTCTTCCTCATTTTCACATATCTAAGTTGTACTCTTTCTTCAAAATGTGTTCAAAAATCACTGCTTCCATGAGACTTTTCCTGATTCCCAACAGAATTTATTCCTTCTTCTAGATTTCCATAATTCCTTATCTCTGTCTATCTCAGCATTGTATTTATATCTTACTTCTCCCACTCAACCATCAGCTCCATGAAGGCAGGACTTGCATCTGCAATCTCTGTATGTGTGTGAACCTTACTGCACAAACTCAGGTGTGTAGAACATGCCATGGAACTTTATTTTTTTGAGATTACAATAGGCCTGATTCTGACACTCCCACCCACCTCCATGGCTGTTCTGGTAGGAAATTCAGCTATGGTCATTACTGAAACTCTTCTTTCCTTGAGCCCTGTAAATGTCCTAGCCATGAGGAAAACATTCCTGGAAGGCTTTTGGTTTGGATTTCCAAGAGTTAATACTTATATGCATATAATCCTTTAGAGTCCAGTTTTGTCCAGGGCAGATTTCTGGGAGTCTTAAACCTGTTCTTGCAAGAGACAGATGAAGTAGCCATTCCCTCACCTTAGCCCCTGAGCACCCAAGATCTTGCCTCCTCCCCAGGCACTGAGAGGGAGATGGCCACAGGAACCTAAGGCCCTGCCGATCTCCCTAGTTCTTGGTGAAATCACTCCCACTGTGTCTCACATCCCTTGCCTACAACATAATTCCCTTGCTCCTGCTTTCAGAATGCAAAACACAAGAAAAAAACATTGTGCAGGCAACTTACACTATCTATTCTGCCCCTAAGGCATAGAACTATCTACCTTCTTTGAATGTGGAGAGAAAAATACATAAAAACAAAATTTCAATAAGGTATCTAACTGCATAAACTCACAGACCTTCGAGTGTCTAGACCTCCGAGTGTCGATGTGTGTGAAGAAGACTTTTGCCACTTGATTAAAGACCTGGATGATGGGAAAATAATCCAGGAAATGAAATGTAACAGAGTGATTCAGTGAAATGAACCCAATAGGAGAGCTGGTGATACATTTATTTACTAATGGATTTAGCAATGTTGTCACACACAATACTGTGCAGCAACACTGGTGACAGTCCTTACGGTTCTAAGTGGGTAAAAAGAAATATAAATGATAGAATCCTATTTAATGGGGCTCAATCAATAAAAGTGGGTTTTGAAGGGTTGTTTAAAAATATGACTGAAATAAATAAATGTTGACAGTTGCTTCAATAAAATCCATGTCTACTCGTTTTGTTTAAAATGAAACCTTTGACATATGGGCTCAAATATATAATGCATTTGCCATTAGCTCTGCATTCCTAAGGATGTTCCATTTTGATATTTTCTTGGCCTGGAGTCCACTGACTTAAAGAGATTTGTGAAACTACTGGAATTTTCCCTAAGGTTATGTCTGCTGTTGCATATGTTTATATTTATGAGGAAGAGGTCTATGGATTTTAACTGATAGTCACAAGAATGTTACAGTCCATAAAAGACAGTGCCCACCACATACACACATTTCTAAACTCTCTCGTCATTTTTTTCCTATTTTCTAGGCACGTTAAAAAGAAAAAAAAATCAGAAATTTACCAGGCAGCCGTAAAATTGACACATGACTTTGAGGCATTCCATTTAAGAGCCACCTATAATGACACTGAACTTTATTTTGCAGCCTTAGTCCAAATGAGACTTCCAAATCACTAGGCCCATAATATGTGGGGATGTGTAGTACAGAATTCTAAGTAAAAGCTGTGGCACTATGGGTGGGGGTAACATAAAGAAGCCTTGAGCTCAAATGGATATGAAAACCTCTGCAAGTTAAGGTCACTTCACTCCCGTAAATAAGGGGAAATTCTTCGGGGACATACAAGAAATGAAGGACCACCAACTACTAGTAAGTTCACTCCATGGCTGACAGAGTAATCTCCAACATCAGAAACAAAATTGAGGTGATGTGGAAAGGTTGACAGAATGTTTATGCCTCATCGAAGAAAGAAAGTTGAAAACTAGTGATTAAATGTAGCCTGTTCCTACTAAAGAAACCATTTCTCCCTCAACAGAAATGACGGAAAGTGGAGCTAGCTCCAGGCCAAGGTCAGGCGACCCTCACTGCTTTCTTTGAGGAGGGCACGTAACTTTTGGGTCCGTGTCTCTACAACCCCTAGAGCAGTGGTCCTCAGTTTATTTTCTGCAGGGACACACATGATGAGGAAGGTTAAAGTGCAAGTTTCCTGGAGATAGGCAAAATAATAATAGGGACTACTATATTACCTCAGAGAATCCTCATAATAACCTATGAGTTGTGGCTATTAAACCATTTCACAGATGAGGAAGCTGAGGTAGACATTAATGTCCAATGTCAAGTGGTGAAGATGGAATTTGAACTCAGTGAGACTGTTTACAGAGTAAACACCGGCAGCTACTACTCAAGACTGCCCCGTATGCCTGTCTTGTTCAGTGCTATTAATACAACCCTACACCAAGTTCAGTGATTTTCAAAGAGTAATTGTTTAAATATTTGTCACATGAATGAAAGAGGCTCATATGTGGTTTTGTTGTCTATATTAGTCAGGGTTATCCAGAGAAACAGAAACAACAAGTTATATTTAGATATATAAGCAGAGATTTATTATGGAAATTGACTCACATGATTATGGAAGCTAAGAAGTCCCATGATATGCCTTCTGTAAGCCATAGACCCAGGAAAGCCAGGGTATAATTCAGTTCAAAGCCAAAGGTCTGAGAACCAGATGAAAGCTGAAGGTCCAAGAATCAAGACCTCTGATGTCCAAGGGCAGGAGAAGATGGATGTTCCAGCTCAAGAGGAGAGAGGAAATTCATCCTTCCTCTGCATTTTTGTTCTATCTGGGCTCTCAAAGGATTGGATGATGCCTGCCCACATTGGCAAAGGCAGATCTTCTTTAGTCAGTCCACTGATTCAAACGCTAATCTCTCCTGGAAACACCCTCACAAACACACCCAGAAATAATGTACCAGCTCTCTGGGCATCACCCACCATGCACTGGTGCACTAGCTCTAACTCCACCCATTTTCCTTCACCCAAGGAGGCATATAAGCATGTTAGAGGGAGATTATCATAAAGAGAAACTGCATACACAAATTTAGGTATGTTCTCAAACTTGGAAATTCTCATATTCTACCAATTGTTAGTAACTAGCACATTACGACACCCTAGTTGAGAGAATGGAGGCTAATGACTTCCCAGAATTGGCTTCCAGCGAAGGATTCAGCAAAGACAAACTAATAGAATCTGCTGGTTCTCCTTTCTCCCTTTCCCCCAGGGTCACAAATTACAACTTGGGACCACGGCTTCCCACCTAGGTTCTACATTCCCAGGTGTTCCTTGCACCAGGGACCACATAACTAACAGCCACATAACCAACTAACAGCCACATAACTAACTTCTTACTGGTGAAATATGAGCAGAGGTGTGATGTGCCACTTTCAGGCTTGGTCCCTGAAACCTTGCATGTGGTCTCTACCACACCGCCACCTCTGCACAAGCTGTAAGACCCAAGGCTAACCAAGTAAAATGGACAACTCCTTCCAGCCTTGCTACTCCGAGACCTTACCAGAAACGCAGAATCTCAGGCCCCATCCCGGAAACAGAGACTGCATTGCACAAGCTCCATGTGTGATCCGTCTGCACCGTGAAGTTTAAGGAGCATTGAACTAAAGGATGTCAGAGAAGCCAGGTGAAAAGAAGCCTCTGGACCCCTCATAATGGCAGCTGGAACTGAGCTTCCCAGCACCCTGGCATGTTCACCTAGGACTGTCCCATGGGAGAGAAATCAACTTCTACATTTTGTTGATTCTCTTTATGAGAACAGCTTCACCTTACCCTCATTAACACAGTGAGGAAAGAGACTTCTTGATGAAATTCTCTTTTAGAGACCAGAAGTGAAAATCTTTGAGGAGAGCATAAGGAGAAGTGCCAAGGTGCTTCAATCCTTCACTTCTGACAATGCATTTGAAGGAAATTCTTATAAATGTGTCTTTTATTGTATAGTAAAGGAAGGTTCCTTACCCCTTTCAGATCTGGTTAAGATTGACCCAAACCTCAATTCCAAGACTTAATGGAAGCCCAGAACCTTCCCTTTAGTTTTCACAAATTCTTGGGATTCCCTCTCCCCATTTCTTTTGGCCTCTGGGATCCTGCATTACTGCACACTGCCTTGGTTTACCCCACATCAATCTAGACGTGACACCCTACTCTCCCTGATTGGCAACAACCATCCACCCTTCCTCATGGATCCCACAGACTTAGAAACATTAAAGAGTCACCCAAACAGGTCCCATGTGGCCTTCCCTGACCCTCTGAATGCCCTCTACTTCCTCATTTCCCTTTTCCTAGTGTGACAGAGAACAGTTTCAGCCAAAGTGAAGAAGATGAAAAGGAAAGAATAAAATGTCAGAATAACAGAGGAGAGAGTCCACTAGCCTGAGGTTTGGGTTTGAAAATAACTCTGTCACTGCCAGGCACCAAAGGCATTTCTGCTGCTTTCCCATAGTCTGCAGTCCGCAGTCTCAGGCTCCCTTCCTTTATTGGTCCTTGTTGGCCACATCTTACATCCAAGGAACTGTGGCGTGCCATCACTAACACCTTATCCCAAATTAATGCATTTGTACTGTCATCTGACCACCATTTACCACGTGTCTATTACATGGCAGGCACTTTGCTAGGTGCAGAGGATTGAGGGATCAAAATACAAGAACTCTGACCTCAAGGAGCCAAGTTGATGATCATTAAACACTGTGGCTACAGCTCAGATTGAACTCTGCACCAGAGCAGAGTGGGTGGAGGTAGCTTCCCCCGAAGGATCACTGAGGCTGACACGCAGGCAGGAAAGGGCAATCAGGACAGAATTCTGAAGGCTCCAAAGTGTGTGTACAAGGCTCAAGGGTGTGGTCTCCTCAGGACCCATTAGTAATATTAAGCACGTGTGGCTCGGGGGATAAGTGGATGGGGGAGGAGGAAGGGTTAGGGGTGAATTTGAGCAGGTGAGCAGGGCCAGTTTACTAAAGGTGTTTATACCATACAAAGGATTGAACTTGACCTAGATTTTTATTTGTGTGCCATGGACCCCTGTAGAAGTCTGATGAAGTCTATGAACCCCTTTTCAGAAAAATGTTTTTATATGTATAAATACAACATACGATCACAAAGAAACCCAATTGTATTACAACACAAGTCTACCCAGGTGAAGGCCCCAGATTAAGAACACCTGAAGGTGATGAAGAGCCAGGAAGCAGGGAGGTGATGCTCAGATCAGACTTTCATCTCAGAAAGAGTGCTCCAAACTGTGCAGGGCGTTAGAAGAGATGAGAGTAGAAGTGAAAGACCAGTCTGCCAGCCGTTAGAGGAGCCCGAGTGAGGAATTCTTGGGGAAAAGGTGGCCATAATTATTATTATTAACAATATTCATGTGGTTCTTCTAAAGCAGTACTTCTTGCCTCTAAAAAAACCCCAGCACTTTCTTTAATATTAAATTTTTGTAAAATGCCTTCTATTATCTTGAGGCAAAATTCAATGATAGCCTAAACTACCTACATAACTTTCTTACATCTTCAGGAAAAAAGAAATTTAAAAAGTATCTTTGAGTAAGACCTTATGCATTTCAAAATGCCATTGCTCAGGCACCACTAGACTAGAGGATGTAATGAAGTTGTCAGCACCAATACCCAGAATCACCGTGCCAGTGACAGCTCCAAATGCCAACCGACGTAAACATGCTATGTTAGCAACTTCAATTCCGCAAGGGCCATTGCCATTGTGATGTGAGTTTCCCAAAACATTGAAAAACTCAAATTTCAAAATAAGACAAAATGCAATCTTTTTTTATTTACGCAGCAGTTCCATTCCCAGAAAAGTCAGTGTCTGTTAAAACCGTGCAAACATGCTTCATGTTTGTTAGAATAATGAAATTAGGGTCCATAATTAGTTAATTGTAACCAGATTTTTCATCTATATGCATGAACGACTGGTGGAGCCTTTGAAAAACTCGTGGAATGGGGACCGATTCATTGGCGTGCGACAGACACTGTTCCACAAATCACAGGACGTCTAATTTCCTTGGCCCTAGTTCATTTTCATTGTGAGGTCCAAAAATATGCCCCAACAAAGTTATAAAATACTGTCTGGGAAACACCATTCCTGTTGAGAAGCATCAGTATAAAGTAGGCAGGACCTAGAATAGCAAGCAAGCACTGGGCTCTCGTGTGTGTGTGTGTGTGTGTGTGTGTGTGTGTGTGTGTGTGTGTGTGTAAGGAAAGGAAAAGAGGGAAGAAGAGGAAGAATGGGATGGGATGTGGAGAACAGTTAAGCGAAACTTCTTAGTCTTAATCTTCTGAGACTCATTTCTAAAGAGGGAAAGTTGGGACTGGTTATAAAGTTTCCCCTGGCCTTAACACTCTTGTCTATCAATCTCCAGATTGATTAGCACCTGAGGCTTCAAAAAAAAAAAAAGAAAGAAAGAAAGAAAGAAGAGAAAGACATGTGCTCTACCAGCCTCTCCAACTACACCAAAGGGGGAAATTACCCTCTGACCCCTAAAGCCATTTACTAATGACCTGCAGCATGCGATTGGATGGCTTTTCTCATTAGTGCATGACTACATTGCAAATGTTATTGCTAGCCAGCCGATTATAAAAGCATAAAGAGAAAGCAATTAGCACAATCATTTTACATAGAGTAAATTTTAGTGCAGCCAGTTTGTCAGAGATGCAATTTCATGGGATCACAGCCATGCATTAATGGAGTTATGGGAAACTGTTAATTTGTTATTTGAAATGAAGTCCTTATCTCTGGCCAGTTAGCTCAGTTAGTTAGTGTTGATGCTAAGGAGGCCAAGGGCATGGGTTTGCCTCCCGTGCTGTACGGTCTGACTTTGTAACGTTGCACAACTGCTGACTAGCACTCTACACTGGCCAGTTCATGGAGGAGGCTGATCATTCCAAGCGGAATAATTTCCAGGGCTCCATGAGCACAGATGACTCAGGAAAATTTTCTGGGAGAATTTAAATTCAAAATACACACACAAAAATGGCAATAAGAGGGCCCCTTGTGGTGATGGCTGTAGTGGTAGATATACAAACCTACCCAAGTGATAAAATTCTATAGAGCTAAACACACACACACACAAATGAGGCCAAGCAACACTGGGGAAATCCTTACAAGATTGGTGGACTGCATCAAGGTCAATATCTTGGTTATGATATTGTACTACGGTTTTCTGTGAACAGTTAAATTTAGCAGAAACTGAGTACAGGGTACAAGGGATCTGTCTGTTATTGCTTATAACTGCATGTGAATCTCCAGTTATAGCAAATTAAATTTTGTATTAAAAATGAAAATATACACATATGGTTGGTGACGGCTAAGTAGTAGAATAAACCTTTTGTTCCCAAGACAGCACGTTATTCAGGATGAATGGTTCAGGAAGAATTTCAGTGGTTCCCGAGCACTATATCTTAGCTCTCCAGAAACACAGGTCTCTTGATTTAGAAACCAGTCATCTGTTCTCTTTAAAAAATAAGGACTAGATATTTAAATTTGCCTTTCTCTAATCCTGTCAGTTAGGTTCATATTAGATACCATCATGATCAAATAGGTGAGTTAATTGTGGATTTCCAGTATTCAGATTTTTAAATTGGAAACTTTAAATTTGGAAATTTTAAATTTAAAATTGGAAACTAGTAATCTTTTAGCATCTTGTAAATATCAGTCATCTTAAATACACAATCATATCAAATACTCACCTGAAAATGGAGCTACTTCTCAATGCAGTCTTATGAGATAGCCAGACAAAATACATCTGAGTGTTTCCACCTGGTAAATAAACACAGGTGAGACTCGGGATCACCTTAGACTAGCTACAGACTGAGCCTGTGGAGTTTCACTCTTGAAGAACTCTCAGAAGAAAATCAACAACTATATGTCTAGGGTGGTTTTGATTCTCATCTCCCCAAGTCTGTGCCATGAGCTCTTCTGTAAAGAAAGGGCCCCCTGAACAATTATTTTAGGGAAATGCTACATTCCATCTCCAACCCTCCACCTCTATAGTGGGTTAAGTTGTGCCCCCGCTGCCCAAATTCAAGTCTACCTGGAATCTAGAATGTGTTCTTAATTGTAAATAAGGTAGTTTCCAATATAAGTAGTTAAGTTAAGTGAGATCATACTGGATTGGGGTGGACCCTAAATCCAGTGATTGGCATTCAGATAAGAAGAGGAGAGGATGCTCAGAGATACACATGGGGAAGGAGGCCACGTACAGATAAAGGCAAAGATTGGAGTGGTGTAGCTACAAGCCGAGGAACACCAAGAATTGTCAGCAACCGACAGAAACTAGGAGACTTCTGGCCTCTTGAACTGTGAGAGAATAAATTTATGTTTATTTAATCAACCCAGTTTGTGGCCGTTTGTTATGCAGCCCTAGGAAGTGAATATAGCCTCCTATCCCAGAGATCTGCGGCATATATTAGCATGTTGAAGCCTTGAAAAGTCCTTAAATACTCCTAATTTATTTAACCATAGAAGCATGTTTTCCCCATAAAATACCTATTAGTCTCTCATGGAACATATTTTTAAAATGCTTTTTCAGATGATTTCAAATTTCAATGTACATCTCATGTTTATCACAACACTAGTCACAGTAGCAAAGACATGCAATCAACTTAAGTGTCCATCAGTGGATGATTGGATAAAGAAAGTGTGATACACACGCACACACACACACACACACACACACACACACACACAAATGGAATACTACTCAGCCATAAAAAAGAATGAAATTGTGTCTTTTGCAGCAACAAGGATAGATTATCTTAAGTGAAATAACTCAAACATCAAAAGTCACCTGTAAGTGGGAGCTAAATAATGTGTACACTGGAGATTCAGAAGGGCAGGAGGGTAGGGGAGTGGAGAAGGGTATGAGATGAGAAATTACTGAATGGGTACTACATAAACTATTCAAGTGATGGTTACACAAAAATCCCAGACTTCACCACTACACGTGTAATGAAAGTGTACTTTTACCCCCAAATCTATAAAAAAAATTTTAATGTGCATACAAGTCACTTGAAGATTATATTAGGACGAAGATTCTGATTCAGCAAGTCTCGGGCAAAGCTTGGGATTTTGCATTTCTAACAAGGTCCTCAGTGATGCTGTTGCTGCTGATCCTCGGACCAAACTTGCAGCAGCAGGTTTTCGGCTCTATACACCAGGAGTCAGGGGGTAAAGTGGATAATCTTCCAGGGTCTTGTCCAGTTTCAAGGATAATGACTTAGACATCTGTGTCGTTTGGTTTTTGTTCCCAGCTCTTTACTTCCCTTTAATAGGGAACTTTGCAGAGCCTCCCACAGTGAGTGGAATAATCTTTCTCCTCATTGGTGTCACCTGAACCCTGTGACTTGCTTTGAGCCATGGAATATTTATGAATGGAGAACAATGTACAAGTGTAATGCTTGTTCTCCGGGAGTATTGGTGGATGAAGAGCCTTGGCCCCTTCAGGCTGGGCCTCAGAATGAAGACATGTAGAAAAGACCTCAACCCAGCCAGTAAGTAACCTGGAGCCCAGCCTGGCCCAGCCAAATGCTGCCTGGATCAGCCAAACCTCATCCTACCTGTAGACCTATGAGAGGAAAGTAAATGCTTACTGTTGGAAGCTACTGACATTTGGAGTTTGTTGGTTAGACAGCAAAAACTAACAAAAACACCATCTTGGTCTTCTAACCACCTACCCATGACTAAGGATGCAAATGTTTCTCTATAAGCTAGGAGGTATTTATTGGCTATCAATCATCTACCCAGTATCAAAAGGTAGAAGATATGACTCCTACTCAGAGAGCTGACAGTCAAGCTTGGGGATTAAAGTGATATACAAACGAAAGAATAAATTACAGTGTAAAATTGTATAAAATTCAGAGTAATAGAATTTAGGTATAAACTAGGCTGGAGTTGTCAGAGAAAGGTATGGATGGGCTTTGGGTAGGCAAAGAGAAGTAAAGCATTCATTTTGAGAAGATGAGGATGTTCTCTGGAAAAAGAATTCTAACAGAGTAGAATGCCATCAGCTAACAAAGTATTGATTGCAAAATTCGAACCACCTTTTCTGGCCATTATGGGAAAGCTCACATACGTTATTATACTGTGGCAGGCCATTTGTGACCATTTGGAGGAGAAAAGACATTCTACTTGTGCATTATTCACTCTTGGCACACTAACAATCGCAGGCACAATGAGAAGCTGCCAGTGGCCGGTTTTCAGTCGCCATGACAAAGCGAAGGCAGTAAGGCCAGTGGGCTGCAGGCGGGAGTCAGCGTGCATTATTTGCCCAGTGGAGCTGACAGAGGCTGAGAAATATTGGAGCAGGAGAAAAAGTGCTTTGCACCAAATTACTTTTTATTCCTCACTTAATAAAAACTTCTTGGGTTGTCTTCAGTTATTGCAGCTGGGTTCATGATTCATAGATCATAAATGTATGCATAGAGCAATTCTTCTGATGATGTGCTGGGGATTACGGCAACTCCAGAGGGAGAAGTAAGTCTGAGCAGAGTGACTAATACCCAGCCCAGGGGTCTGCTCACCTACGGGGGCCATTTCAAGGAGCAGATGTTGCAACAACAGTGTCCACAGGTAAACCAGAGAATGGAACCCTCTGTGGTTCCCATAACAACAAGGATTACAATTGTTTTAAAGATAGAAGATCTCATAAATGTTCTGTTTCTATGTACTCATTTTATAGGTTGGGAAACTGAGGCTCAGTGTGGACCCAGAACAAAAATCTCAGACTCAGAACTCCCAGTTGTAGCAGGAGATCTCTGACCGGTGGGGGGAGCAGTATATTCCCCACAGGCCCGGCCCCGTCAGGGGGTCTGCAGCGGCAGCTCCCAGGTGTGGTCTCTGCCCAAGGATCTTAGAGGCAGCTCTTCCCAAGGAAGGGGAAGCACAGGATACACAGAACCCCAGCCATGGTCAAAGGAAAGGGGAGAGTGAAAGTGCAGCAGTGTCTGTATTCCTCAGATTGTCCTCTGGTCCCACATCAAAGCCCCCTCCTCCCCACAGCTAGACCAGAATTGTCAGAATCTGGAGAGAGAAGGTGGTTAACCAAAAATGTAGCAGCTCACATTTATTGAACACTTTACATGAATTATTATATCTCATTCAAAGCCCATTTTACAGAGGTGGAAACTGAAACTTACAGATTATTAAGCAACTTTCTCAGAGGTCTTGATGAGCATTACGTGGTGGAGGTCGGGTTTGAGGGTGACATTTTCACTCCAGGGCTCTTGCTCACAACCTCTATTGCATGTCACTTTACCACTGGAGCTATATTGGAGCTACAGGCTGAAATTTGTTCATGCAAGCATGGCCACAAATATTCTCTTCCCTCCAGCCCACCCAAGAGGATTCTATCATGGCCTAATCAGTTCCCTTTTTCCACCTTTCACCTTCAGAAGAAAAGATTATCTTATCTTTTAGTATTTGAGAGTGGAGAGGGTCTACCTGGCAGTACCTGGAGGAGGAATCAAAGGAAAGAGTAAGTCTTTACAGAGAAGGTTATATTGATCTACATAGTGAAGAAAGTGGAGAAATGAGAGAAACTAAGATAAATGGATCTAGTAATAGAAGTGAGCAGTAAATGAGAAGCTCCAGGCAGTGTGAGATACAAGAAAACTGAGGGAGGAAAGTGGATATGAGAAGCGTTTCTGGGAATTAATGTTTTTCAATAGATGAAACCAAAAAGTGGACTTCCTTTCATATTATTGTATGGTTATGAAATTGTACTTCAGGAAATGTGACACCATTACAGAGCTAAATAACAACTCCAATGTACCTCAATTTTGAGACCAAAGAATACAATTTCAGTAGGTTCATATCTGTAAGGAAGCGGGGCAGAAAGCATGCCACGTGCAAACCTGTCACACATGCTGGATCGGGGCTGTTTCCTGATGATCACAGCAGGCCTCCCAGCAGAGGCACCAACCAAGTATAGAACAAAGGAGCCCTCATGGGACCCTTCTGCAAATCAGAAGTCTACAAGTCCAACATCTGAAGCAAGAAAGGAGAAAATGGCAGAAGAACAAAGGCCACAGAGAACACTTTTCCAAACACAGAGATAACACCCCCTGAGACTCCCTGAACTACCTGGAAAGTCTGAGGAGTATATTGTATATTTGCAGCAATTCAAGTGAAGACAGGGGCAGAGAAACGCTGTTTTGTTCTATTTGCATGATCCTAATATACCCCGGTTTTGGGAAATCTGAGAAAGCATGGATTATGTGCTCTATCTCCACTGAAAATGTTAGAAAAATAGAAACGAGAACTTGATAATATACATACCATGGAATATTACTCAGCCTTTAAAAAGAAGGACATCCTGCCATTTGCAACAACATGGATAAACCTGGAGGACTTTATGCTAAGTGAAATAAGCCAGAAGCAGAAATAAAAATCCTATATGATCTCACGTATATGTGGAATCTTAAAAAAAGGTCAGTAAAAGCAGAGAGTAGAATGGTGGTTACCAGAGCCAAGGAGGTGGGGGAAATGGGGAGATATTGGTCAACGGATGAGTAAGTCCTGGCACTCTATTGTACAGCATGCAGACTATAGTTAATAATACCATATTGTGTACTTGAACTTTTCTAAGAGAGTAGGTCTTTAGTGTTCTCACCGCACACACACAAAAAGGTAACTATGAGGAGATGGATATGTTAATTAGCTTCACTGTAGTAATCAGTTCACTCAATGGGGTTATATCACACCATCACACTATACCCCTGAGACATACACAATTTCAATTAAAAATAAATTGGTGATATATTTAGATGATATATGTTAATTTGAGGGACACATAGCAAGGCAGATCTGTCCTGCAGGGAAGTGGAGATTTCAGTCTGGGTTTTGTAACAGAGATGAGCCCTGAGATGTGGATTTAGGGGACACGAGGGAAGCCAAGCAGGCTCTGAGGAAGCTCATGGAGGGGAGGGGAACAGGTCTGACCCTCAGCACACCCAGCTTCTCAGTTGCTTAGCAACCCCTGCTGAGAGATTAAGCAGTGGGTCTTTCAGAGATATTTGTTGTAAGTAACGAAATTGTATCTGGATCACCAAAGAGTAACTTTGGCTTTCAGAGATGACAAGCTCACCACCAGAGGCAGTCACTCACTGAGGTTTATTAGGGTTGGACCATGAGCTACCCTACGGGAGATTCAAAAGAAATGGGAGACAGCCCCAATCAATCCCTGAAGAGTTCACTGCCTAGCAATACATACTATGTGTTTAAGTGAAGATACACACACACACACACCCCTCAGTGTATTTTAAATTAAGTTATATATTCTGGAAATGCACAGGATTATCTTATTCATTTGTTTGTGTGTACATGTGTGTTCATGTCCCATTTTAATGTAAAGAAACTTAACTTCTTTGCCCTGCAAAGGCAAAGGAAGAATGAGTAGGCAACCAGCATCCTGGGGTTAGGGTGTAACTAAATATTCTGTGACCCAATCGGGCTGTTATCCTCTAAGATCACTGCTATGAAAAGATGTTCACTGAAAAAAAGAGTTCATTTCAGTATATAGTACATAGCATTTGGAAGGAAAAGAACTAACATGCCCATCTCCTGGCACCCCAAGACAAGGGGTTAGGGCAACCTGCAGTAGACCCTCTCCAACCAAGCCTTCGTGACAAGGAAGGTGGAAGTCTAGAGAGGATTCAAAGAGACAGAGTCTGTACAGTGAGTTGGTTTCAGAATAGAGCATAAGAACGATGCTGTAGGAGTCTCTAGTCCATGTCTTTGCCCTGGGAATGACTATACCTGTATAAAATGAAGAATGAGGAGGCTGATCAGAGCTGGCACCTCTAGAGTGAGATCATGCTTTCCCTACTGCTGAACCAAGTAGCAGGCACAGCAGGTTGGCTGGGTGGAGCTGCAGAGGCTCCCGCATGCTCACGTGGGCAGCAGGAAGTGTGGGCTGCTTGGACACTAGTGTCTCCACACTTGGGGTTGGGAGACAGATGGACATGCCGCCTGGGACAGTGTTAGCTCAACCCATCCAGAGTTCTAGAAGAAAATCAAGGGAAGTACAGCATGCCAAACTGTAAACATCCTCATTTACTAATTTGGCCTGTCAGGATTCTAGCTGGTTTTAATTTAATTTAAAGAAATAAAAGAGGAGTGGAGGAACACGTACCCAGAACACTGTGGGACAATTCATACCATATGTTCCCCCTTAGAGCATGACGTAGGCTGAGCCTCTGGCCACCATCCCCCTAACCAGGGCTACGCCTGCTGTTCTACTCAGATATTCTGAGATGACACACACACATTTGTTTATCAAGAGGGGTGTTTGTACGTTTAAGAAAAAAACATGCCCAGGAAACATAGTTAGTCTCACAAGGAGGTTCCAGACAAAGCATCAGGGCACTCACTATCCGTAGTCAAGTTAACCAGGCACATTGAGAAAGCCAAATGCTGTTTTTAGGGATGCACACAGAAGGATTTGGGGACAGAATGGTAAGATGGAAATTGCATTAAGATACAGGAACAAAAGAAACAAGTTTGACAAAATGTTGGCTATTGCTGAATCTCAGTGGTGATAAGTGTATAGGGGTTTATTACACAGGTGATCCCAGGTTATAGACAAGATACCTTCCTGAGAACGTCCTTAGGTCGGATTTGTATGTAACTCTGATCCCTGATGAACAGCGCACATATGCTAATAATAGTAATGACAACAATATAACGGCTCATATGTGGTAATAATACAATGTAATACAGTAATAATAACAATCCTCTGTGCTGTAATAATAAGTTACAGAAACTATGGTGCTCTTTCAATTCAAACAAACGGAACATGAAAGCAAACTCACACAAAAAGTTTAGATAGGAGAAAATTCCAAAAAGATATTAAAGGTTAAGGCTCACCTAATGTTGCATCAACGCTAGGCTAATAGGAATGTTATACTTACTTTGATCATCTAACCAAATCAATAATGACCTTTCCGTTTCAATAATTAATCCGCTGTGCTGCTCAGTAATAATTGATGCTTGCACTGGAGCACTGCCTCTCACATGCTCCATTATTCTCACTCTGTCCTTCATAGTTGTTCCAAAAGTGGAGCGACTGAAGTCTAATGCTTTCCCAATGGATGACAGCGTCTGGCCTTTCTTAACACTTAATTATTTCTACTTTTCATTTCCATTTTCGCCACCTTTCTCTTCACTGCAGGCTCACCTGAACGTGCAGTGGATTTTCCCTGTAGAGACAGGATCATAAGGGTAAACACAGACTCACAAATAAACAACGAGACTAGCGTGAAGATGTTGCGCCAAGGAACCTCTTACGCCACGTGGGTCTGTTTACTTGCGCAGAAGGAACTAGTTCCCGAATTATTAATTTAATTATTTAATTATAAATTATCCTTGTAGGGAGCCTTGGGAGACTGTTTGTAAGTACAGAACGCTGTAAGTCAGGTCATCCGTAACCCAGAGACTGCCTGTACTTTTGCAAATATTTGAAAATTTACATAATCAAACATTTTTTAAACAGTGTGCAAAAAAAAGTAGAGGCAATTGAATTTTCGGTGTTTTCTGTGTACTTCACCATCTGTGAAAGCCAGTCAGAACAATATGGGACTAGTTATAGCTGGCTGAAGTCCTATAGCTTCACAAATATCACATCTATTTTATAATTACTTAGCATATTTAATTTGTTTTGAATTCAGATGGGGGGGTTTGAATTAACCACACTCCTTGGTTGACGGTGCATTATCAGTGGTCTGCACGAGGCTTCTCACTTGCTCCCTCTCACTCCTCTGCGTGGGCCGCTCTTCTCCAGTGTGCATGTGTAAGTCTTTTTACGTGTTCGTGAAAAGTACGTGTTTCATTGACGTGCATGTATTACAAATACATTCCAGCCTAAAAAATCAAACTGGATTATTGTGCATTAGATTATTATTTTTAAAGTCATCAATTACTGAGAAAGTTATGTTCCATTTATATTTATGAAATTACAAAGAAATAGCAACATATTTATAAGACAGCAATTTGGCATGGGAAAATGTTAGTGGCTGAAACATTATAATATGGTTTTTGCATTCATAGTGATGATAAAATACCTATTCATTACTAATTTTTCCCAAATTCTATGAAGAATGTACAAGCTAATCTGTTTTATGAAACTTAGATCAAAGATTTTTATTACCCCAGCAAGACCAAAACTAAACTCAACAAAAATGCAGTAAAATTTGTTGTCTTTTCTGTTACCTCTGTTTTGCACCTAGGCAAATAACATCTGACACCTTACATTGGCCCATATGTCATGTTAGTCCAGCTGTCAATTATAAGCTACCTACGTGGGCATTATCATCACATATGCAATTTCTAACTTCCAGATGAAAAGTGGCACATACCCAGCAGATGTTTCTAAAATATGGGGGGAGGAGAGCACTACGAGATAATACAGCCAAGATTGAAGAATACATAAATCTGGGCCATCACTGAGTATGAGAAAAACTTGGTTTTCAAGGATTCCTATAATGAAGAAGATGGAGAATAACATTAACAACACTCATATGCTAATGTCCTGGGTGGCTTAACTGAATGTTGTCAGTGATTTTTGTTGTTGTTTATCTTGTGAATAAAGCTTTTTTTTTTTTTTTACCATATTTACTTTGTCTAGAAATGTTTACTGGGAATATTAGTGCACTATAGCAAAAGGATAGGACTTGATTTTTGTCAAACTCACTAAAATATATCTCCTTCATTTCCTTTAATTCTTACGAAAAAGTTAATTTTGTTTTAAGTATTTTTTAATTACTGCTTCTTTTCAAGAAACTAAGCATCATGTAGGAAACAGGTGCACTCTACAAACTACCAAAATATACAAGCTATCCCCAGCTTGTAAATGGAATGTGTTCTCAAAGTTAATAGTTAGGTATTGAGAATTTGGAGTACATGTTTTTTGTTTTTTCTCATGAAGATATGTTACATAGAATGATTAGTTTTCTAGATCCAAAAAACATTCTCTACCCTGTTAACAGTGATAACATTGTTTTCTTATAATGATTTTTCTCAAAGTGTAGTCCAAAGCCTCCCAGGAACCACTAAGACACTCTCAAGGGGGTCCTCAAGGTCAAAACTATTTTCACAATCATCCCAAAATGTGCTTTATCTTTTCATGGCATTGACATATGCACTGATGGTCCAAAAACAATGGTGAATAAAACCACTGATTCCTTAGCCTAAATCAACACAATGGCACTATACTAGTAATCTTCAAATCCTTCCCCACCACTCATTCACATTAAAACAAAAATGCCAGTTTCACTTAAAAATGTCCACGATGAAGCATAAATATTATTAATTTTATTGAACCACAACTCTGAGTACACATCTTTTAAATATTCTGTGTAACAAAATAGGAAGTATACATACAGCACTTACGCTGTAAACCAAAGTACAATAGTTGTCCATAGGAAAAAAAAAGTGAGCGATTGTTCAAGTTGCAAGCACAATTAGCCACCCTTTCCACGTAATACCATTCTTTCTTAAAAGAATGGTAGCAAACTGCAGTTATTCAGATGTGGGTATGTAGCAGATATTTTTTCAAAAATAAATGAAGTGAGCCCGACACTTCCAGGAAAATAACTGATATCTTTGTTGCCAATGATTAAAATTGAGCTTTCAAATGAAAATTAGAATTTTGGAAAACTTGTATCTACCACCATAAGCTTGATGTTTCTTGACATTTAGATACTGATATGACTTCAGAATTTACATTGCAACTAATCTTTAAGAAATTACTGCTTAATCAAATTTTGATATAGTATCAAAGAATAATATCCATAATTATCTGAAAGGACTATAAAATACTCTTCCTTTTCCAACCAGACATTTGTTCAAGGTCATATTTTTTTCATATAATTCAACCAAATCAACATACTTTAATATATTGAATGCAGAAGCAGATATGAGAATACAACTGCCTTTTATGAAGCAAGATATAAAAGAGATTTCCACAAAAGTAAAATAATGCGATTCTTCTTGCTATATCTTTTGTTTTAGAAAATATAGTTATTTTTATTAAAAATGTTATTTATGTCACATGTAATGAGATTATTATGATTTTAATTGAATCAATAAGTATGTTAATTTTTTTTCATTTTAGTTTCTAATACAGTAAATTGCACATGGCCTACCTGAACAAAAACACTTTTGTCCTTAACAGTCTTTAAGAGTGTAAAGAATTTCTCTCCCTGTTCATTGCAGCCTTATTCACTACAGCCAAGATATGGTATCAACCTAAGTGTCCATCAGCAGATGAATGCATGAAGAAATGCAGTATATATATACACAATGGAATACTATTCTGCCATAAGAAAAAAGGAAACCCTACCATTGGTGGCAACATAGATGAACCTAGAGGACATTACACTAAATGAAATAAACCAGGCATAGAAAGACAAATACCACATGACCTCACTGCTATGTAGAATCTAAAAAAGTCAAATTCATAGATGTAGAGAGTAGAATGGTGGTTACCAGGGCCATGGAGGGAGTACAGAGGTCATTGGGAGATGTTTGTTAAAAGATACAAAGTTGGCCGGGCGTGGTGGCTCACGCCTGTAATCCTAGCCCTCTGGGAGGCCGAGGCGGGTGGATCGCTGGAGGTCAGGAGTTCGAGACCAGCCTGAGCGAGACCCCGTCTCTACTAAAAATAGAAATAAAAATTATCTGGACAACTAAAAATATATATAGAAAAAATTAGCCGGGCATGGTGGCACATGCCTGTAGTCCCAGCTACTCGGGAGGCTGAGGCAGGAGGATCGCTTAAGCCCAGGAGTTTGAGGTTGCTGTGAGCTACGCTGATGCCACGGCACTCACTCTAGCCCGGGCAACAAAGTGAGACTCTGTCTCAAAAAAAAATAAAATAAAATAAAAAAATAAAAGATACAAAGTTTCAGTTAGACAGGAGGATTGAGTTCAGGAGATCTATTGTACAACACAGTGACTATAGTTAATAACAATATATTGGATACTTGAAAATTGCTAAGAGTAGATTTAAATGTTCCCAATACAAAAAGATGATACATATGTGAGCTAATACATATGTTAATTAGCTTGATTTTGCCATTCCACAATGTATAAACATATACATACTTCAAAACATCAATTTGTACACCACAAATATACACAATTTCCATCAATTTGAAAAAGTAACTAATTAATTTAACTATATTCAATATTATGTTTAAATATTTAAATACATTTAAATAATATTTATTTAAATATATTTGAATTTAAATTTTATATTACATATCTATATATATTTTTATATATATATAATGCATTCCTGAGATTGAAACATTTGAGAACCACTGCCCTAGGGAAATAATACAAGGTTAACACTCCCCCCCGCCCCCCCCCCCACCCGCCAGGGAATACTGGAAATTCCCAGACAACTCAACTCACAGGGAAGAGGGGATACAGCATAAGGATATGAATGGATATGTTTCCCACAGTAAGGAGGAACTTCCCAAATCTTCTTATATAAATGTGAACTAAAGGGCAAAGTTGAAACAGGGATTTAAAAACTTCCATGGGCATAAGAGATCAGACAATCAACATCAAGGGTTAACGTCTCTGCACAGCTTCTCCCAGAGATTCTGGGTGGGACAGACTTGTCCATTTTTCCATGCATTTAGCACAGTGTCTAGCACACCGTAGCTTCTTGGTATCTATTATTTGGGCAATGGATGGATGGATAGATGGATGAAAGGGTGAATAGGTGGATAAACAAATGGATGGAGAGATATCCTGGAAGAGACAAGAGCCAAGACATAGAGGGGGTTTCAGCAACTTGAGAAGAGGTACAATAACCAACATGACCATTAGCATCAAACATGCAAATAACCTTACAAAAAAAGCATACAAGGATGTGTTTATACATATAGATCATTTTTAGTAGTTATGAATAAATACAGTACTTAAATGCTGGGAGGCAGGGAGAAAAGGAATGATGAAAAAAACAAGGCGAGGTGATTCAAAGAAGGTTTTCTGGAAGTATCAAGATTTTGAGCTTGGTCTTGACGCCAATCATGGGTAGGTGGAGAGGAAATAGCAGAGCACTGCAAGTGGAAGAAAACACAGGATTCCATTTGAACCAGCAATATAGGCCAACATTGCCTTGCTTGAGCAGGGAGATCACACAGAGACGTGGGATGTGTGAGACCGTAAGAAGAAGAATCTTATTTATCTCGCCTCCAGAAAAAACTGAGCTTTCCAACGTGCAACTCTCCTCTTAATTTATTCCAGTTTCCAGACATCCATAATTATAAAAGGCTGGATTTATCTGCCCACTTACTCTCTTCTACTTTCAACACTATAATAGTGATAAAACCTCCTGAATAAAAAGAAAATATTGTTACACAATTAGAGAAACTTTGGTTTTTAACGGCATTACGTCAATGAGAATATCAGACTTTTGGAAACTTAATTCAGTTTGCAACAACATGCATTTACTGAATACCTGCTGGATACCAAGAACCATTCTAAGCACTGGAAAAACAAAGATGAATACATGATGGTCCCTGCCTTCAAGGTGCTCAAAGTCCTACCGAGAATGCAAATGTTTGAATGAATGAAAACATGTGTGTGCAGAGTGTTGCAATTGAACCACGTACCAGGGCATCCTTTCAGAGCAGTGTTCTCCCAGCATTAACTTCCTATTTATTATTCATAAATTAACTTTTAGCTTTCTTAATTTCTGTTGAGACAGCCTGGAAAAGTCCACAGAAAAAAATCTTATTACAAATTATCTTAAGAACATCTTTTTACTGAACGATAGGCTGTTCTAGTAAAATACCATCCTGAGGAAATGGGAGCAAATGAGCCCTGAGCTTGTCAGGCTTGGAGCTGTTGCGAGGGTTAGTCAAACAAAGAACAGAGAGAGCTTGTCAACTTTGTCATTGCACCTGACATGGGAGAAAATCACTTTCCTTACCTGCTCCAGCAAGCATGTAAAAAAGAACACCTCTGCCTAACTCAGTTAGAAACCATCTGTTAAGGTTAAGATAGCTCTGGACTACTGGACCTCCCTCTATTCTGACCCAGTATGGGATCTGATGAGACCGGAGCACTAGACGTCAAGGCTCAGAGCTCTAGGGCGCATGGGGTAACCTTATCCAGTGCGCCTGCTCTGTGTGTGAGCTGAGGGAGCAACACCCCTCAAGCAAAAAACAGAAAATGAGGGAGGGCATCTGGCAAGGGCAGCACCTTTGATGCAGGCGAAAAATTGTAACACCAAAGACAAAAATCGCTTAAGCAAGCGAAATTATTTGTTGAATTACAGGAGTTCACCAAGACAGCAGGGATACAATGAAGAACAAAACAGACACAGATGTTGCCCTTATGGACTGCAAATATTAAAAATGACAAACATTAAAAGCATAATTACAACTACAATGAATACAAAGAAATGCAAGGAGTTACAATAGCATACACAAAGGCTTTAGCCTAGTTTGGGGAGTCAAGGAAGACTTCCCTGAGGAAGTGATATATTTAAACTGAGATGATGGTCAAACAGACATTAACTAAAGAGGAAGTGCTGACTACCTGACCACCACAGAAACCAGGCCCAGACCCAGCCTGAGAGCACAAGCCTTAAAAGCGGGGACTCACAAAAGGAGAGAATCAGTTTAACCATGGACCTGCTGACATGCTTCATCCTAACTGAACCGCTAGACTCTGGTCAGAGATCAAAGTCAGGCTCACAGGGCTGAGATTCAGGGGACTTTTAGGAGAGACATGAGGCAGCCTTGGCAGAGAGACAGGGCCTCAACCCCAGAAGCGTCGGTAAGGATGTCGGAGATTCCACAGGGATTACACCCCTGTCCGTGGGGAAGTACAGGAGGAGGCTATCTTTCTGAGTTTTAAAATCCAATAGTTAACACTCTCTCCAAAAACAAGAAGCAGTTAGAAATCAACTCAATACAAAAGTGTGCATAGGAAAAAAATGCAGTTCATGGGAAGTTGTGATGATGGTTGTATTTTTTCTTGCTCTTATTTTTCTTAGCCCCAGTAACCTGAAATTGGCCACACATACACATACACACAAAAAAATGTATCTTAATAAAAAATTAACTTATGACCTACAATAAAAAGTCACATAAATAAAAAATATATATTTAAATGCAATTAAAATAAAAATTCTACTACTTCATTCTCCTCTCATATTTTATCTTTTAAAAGTGTATGTGAGTTTGAGATGAAGAAAGGATAGTGGCAAGGGAGAAGAAAATGTTCCCAGACGTGGGATGTTTCTCATCTGCCCCTGCAGACCTAGCCTTCATCCTTCACTGCCTGCCCAGTCCTTGCACTGAGGACGGGCTCAATGGGCTCTCTTGCCTTCCAGCCTCCCATTGGGAGGAGTCCCCAGGAGCTTGGAGGGCAGGAGATGAGCTCCAGGTGTTTGCTCGAGGACTTGCTGGGGTTCAGGCCATGGCTATATTCCTCTCTCCATGGCCATCGCACCTGCAGCACAGTTGTCCTACTACTAACTGCTCCCACCCCTGACTCCCTTCCAGGTCTGGGGTCAGTGTCAGCCCTACACTGTGCGGGCCCAGCGTGACTTCACTACCCCTCGCTAGGACTTTTGATTTCCATCTTAATTTCATTATTGACCCAATAATCCTTCAGTAGCAGGTTGTTTAATTTCCATGAATTTGTGTAGAATTGACTGTTACTCTTAGAATTGATTCCTAGTTTTAATCCACTATGGTCTGTGAAGATACATCGTATATTTTCAATATTTTTTAATTTTTTGAGTCATGTTTTGTGGCCTAAGATATGGTCAATCTTGGAGAATGTCACATGTGCTGATAAGAAGAATGTATATTCAGTAGTTTGGGGATAGAATATTCTGTAAATATCTGTTAGGTCCATTTGTTCTAGGATCTAATTTAAGTTCATTGTTTATTTATTTATTTTCTGCTTTGATGATCTGTCCAGCTCTGATAGTGGGGTATTGAAGTCCCTGGCAATTAAGTGCCATTATTTATTTCCTTGCTTGGCTCTAGTAGAATTTGTTTTATGTATCTGGGAGCTCTTGTGTTAGGTGCATATATATTTAGGATTGTTATGTCTTCTTGTTGAATTGCTCCCTTTACCATTACACAATGACCATCTTTGTCTTTGTTTATCATTATTAATTTAAAGTTAATTTTGTGTGATAGGAGAATGTCTACACCTGCTCTCTTTTGATTTCCATTTGCAAGGAATATTTTTTTCCATCCTTTCACTTTTAGCCTGTTTGCATCCTTGTGGTTTATATGTGTCTCTGGAGGCAGAAGATACTTGGGTTGTGTTTTTTCATCCAGTCAGCCAGCCTGTCTTTTGAGTGGCACATTCACATCATTAATGTTAATTGGTATGTGTGATACTGTTCTGTTCATCATATAGGGTAGTACTTTGTTGCTTTGCTTTTTAGGAGTTGGTAGCTTTTAGCTATTAATATTTTGGGTGATTTTACACTGGTGGGTATCTATTGTGCTGATCCATGTATAATGAAATTCTGAGTATTCCTTGCAGGGCAGGTCTAGTCATGATACATTCCTTCAGTGTTTCCTTATCTTCAAAAGACTGAATTTCTCCAGCAATTGTGAAACTTGGTTTTGCAGGATACAGAATTCTAGGTTGGCAGTTGTTCTCTTTGAGAAGATTGAAGATGGGGCCCCGCTCCTTTCTGGCTTATAAGGTTTCTGCTGAGAAGTCTGCTGTTAGCCTGATGGGTTTTCCCTTATAGGTCAGTTGTTGCTTATGTCTAGCTGCTTGTAGAATTTTCTTTTTCATTTTGACTTTGGCCAGGTTGATTTATGTGTTTGGAGAGATCCTATTTGCTATGATTCTTCCTGGTGTTCAGTGACCATCTACATCTGGCTATCTGGATCTCTGGCAATACCAGGGAAGTGTTCCTCAAGAATTCCCTCAGATAGATTTTCCATGCTTTTAGCACTTTCTTATTCTCCCTCAGGGACACCTATAATTCATATGTTAGTTTACTTTGCATTGTCCCATATCTAAGTGATTGCTCAGCCTTTTTTGTTCTCTTCTCTGCCTCTATAAATGATTGGCTTAGCTCTTTTCAAGCTCTGAGATTCTTTCTTCTCTTTGGTTTAATATATTGCTGAAAATTCCTGCTGTGTTTTGAAATGCCCTAAATGACTCTTTCATTTCTTTAAGTTCTGTTAAATCCTTCCTTATTTTGTCTAGTTCTTTAGTGACTTTTTAATTAATTTCCTGCATTTTTTTTTTTTGGCTTCTTTTGTTGGTTTTCAACTTTCTCCTCAATCCCATTCATCTTATTTGCCATCCATATTCTGAATTCCATTTCTGTCATTTCAACAATTTCCTTACAGATAGAGTTCACTCCTGTAGCTCCATTGTGATCCCTTGGGGGTATTGATCTGTTATGATTTTTCATGTTGCCAGGGTTCTTTTCCTGGTTTCTTCTCATCCGAAGCCTCTTTTCTTGACTCAGGGCTAATAGGTTTGCAGAGCACCTGTCCTTTGCTAGGAACCCTCCGGCTTGATTGGAAGACAAGGAAGTCCCTAGGGGTGCTTCTCCCTCCCCCCATTCTGGAATGTTGATGCAGCAGAGGAGGGGTGTGTGCACTAGAAACCTGTAATGCAGCTGTTCTGATTTGTTCTGTTAACCTGGATTGCCTCTGTTCAAGCCTGTGCTGGATGCTATTTTTGCGGGGTGTTGGTTTGTTCACCAGATAGTTGTAGGATGTTTAAGTCGGGAGCTGGGCAAGACCCTCTTCGCTGAAAATGGTGTTGTGGGGATTGTTCTACCCAGGGTCTCTCCACAGAGTTGACAGTAGCAGCTGGGTGAAGCTATCTAGGCAGTGGGTGTGGGTTTCCAGGCTGTGGGTATTTGCTCAAATTAGGTCCCAGTGGACTGGTGGCTCAGGGCTGGGGGATCCCTCATAGGTTGTTGGACTTTGTAGCAGTTCCTCTGGCCCTGCAGTGGTGGTGGAGGCTCCAAGCTGGGGTCTTAGGGTCCATGTGTTGTGCTGGAGTCTTGGAGATGGTGTCCTGGGCCTGGAAGGAGCTCTGGAGGCAGAGGTGGAGCCTCAGGCTTCAGCATAAGAGCCTCAGAGCCAGGGCTGAGGAGGAGCCCAAAGGAGGGCTCCTGAGCAGGGTCTCTGAGCCAGAAGCAGGGCAGGGCAGCTGGCAGAGGGCCGAGCAGGCAGAAGGCAGCTGGTGCCTAGAGGGCAGAGTCAGGGCCCAAGTAAGTGGCAGGCTGTTCCACAGGTTCAGGGACTGTGCGGATGTCTAGTCATGCAGGCGAAGATCGATTCCAGCAGCCCAGGGACCACAGAGTTCTCCCCGACACCCCGGGACTCGCTGAAGCAGTTATCCAAAGCCTCCCAGGTCAGAGCCTGCTGTGCCCCAGTCAATTCCCACGCTCAGATGCCACCGTGCTGTAGGGGAGGGGCACCTGTGTTCCAGTATGTGACTGGGGAGCCCCCAGTTAGTCCACTCCGTCCCCAGCCCAGTGCCCACCTGATGCCGCGCGTCCCAAGAGCTCAAGATGGCTTTAGCTGCCGCCTGATTCCCATCGCGCCTGTTGCCTGGTGCGATGACTCCACACAGATTCCAGGCAGGTCCCTGGTCCGACCAGGTAGGGGTGTGTGGCAGTGGAGGCAGCCACCTCACAGTTAGCACAGCACCTGCAGGGTAAGCACGGTGCCCTGGCACTCTAGCCTCCTATTCTTCCTGGTGCATACTTTGATCTTGTTAAATACATCGCCCCATCGCCTTTTTTTCCCCACACTGATTGTCCAGTGTTGCTTCTCTGTGATTTCAGGATGTTGCTTCAGAGAAGAACAATCCATACATGGGCAGCTGAAATTTTCATTTCTTTCCCTGGGAGCGGCGTGCTGGCAGGCTGCTTCTAGTCTGCCATTTTTTTCTCTCGCCCTGAAATGAACTTTTGTTAATCAAATAAAATGTAAGAAGTTAGCAGATAAGACTGTATAAAAAAACAGATTGGCACAGGCAGAAAATCACGTGGAATATAATAATGCTACCAAACTGTCCTTGTGTATGAGAAGCTGCAGCCCGGCACACCGATCCACAGCTCGGGACAAACAGCCACCCTTGAATCTCAAGTTCGCTGCCAGGGGAAGGACCTCCCCAGCTCCCCCGCAGGCCCTTGCTGGAAATGCTTCCCTCCTCTCATTAATCTCGGGGCCAACACAGCTGTGGTTTCCAGGAAACAATGGAGACCCTGATGCCGCCACAGCCTCAGAAAACACTCATTTAAATGGATTGCTGTTGTCTAAAAAGTCAATTAACGAAAGAAAACAAAGTTAATCAACAAATTCTAGCACTTAGAACCTGCTTCAAATTTGCCTAAATGTTGATTAATTGCTATTAATTTTGCACAGTAAAGGCCAAGTTATCATTCGTTTCCATCTGCTCTTAAAAATGAATTTAATCTCTAAATATTAATGAAAAGTGTTCATTTATAACTGAGGAACTTTTTAGCTTTCTGGATATTACCATCGCTGATATAAATTTATCAGGAGGTTGTCGGCAAAATCAAATCACAGAGCAATAGAAATTCTCAGCAACTGGAAAATCAAATCCGGCTGAATACCAGGTTTTGTCCAGAGCCCACTAATTTCCCTCAGCACAGTCTACTCAGGTGAAGGAAGGAGGGTAGACCTTTTACTTTGATTGTGTGTGCAGACAAATTAGATGATTTATACTTAAACCACTCACTCCCTATAATAGGCATTTGTTGTTTTTTGCTCTCTTCCATTTTTCCAAAATCAACAGTACCCCAATTTTCTTTTGGGGGACACACTTCTCCCCCACCGTGTGCAATCCTGGTAGGGCTACAAATCAAGGTGCCTGCCTTCCCCCAAACAAAGCGTGAGCAGTTGACCTGAGCTTAGATAATTAGACCAGCTCTCCTGGGATTTTGCATCTTGATAGACGGAAAAAATGTTTAAACTGCATTCATTGCATCAGCGAGGCCCTGCAAAGACAATTGACTTTTTTCCTGCTGCATAGAAGCCTAAAGCTACCTGGATTCCTGCATTTTCAACCCTTTTACTCCAGCTTTTCTAGCATTTCTATGAACTATCCAATATCCTTGAAGTAAATTAGTTTCTTGATGAAGTTAGCCAGAGTACCTGATGCTTGCAACTAGAAATACACTTAACAGGACTTGAGCTTTCGTTGTGTATTGAGGAATGTTTTAGCTCCCAAAAGGGTAAGGGAGCAACTGAAAACAAGCTCACAGAGTTCAGCAGCCACTGGAGAAAAAGTTCAAAGCACTTATAAATACGATAGAAGGATGGCAACACAACAGGCCAATATGCTCAAATCAATATAGTAAAACCTATGTTTATGGGTATATATGATAATAAAATGAAAATCCAGAAAATCAGATTTTAAGGCAATTTTCAGAAGGAATGTGAGTTTAGATTAAGGGGTGAAAAGGACTTGGTTTAACAAGATGAAAGGGATGATCTACCAGATCAAATAAACTTGACAATTGCCAAATGTCATTTACAATGAGCATTACAAGATTAACTGAACACAAAGAAAAATAGGTTTGGACATTGCAGAACTATGTAATTAAATCACCAGGACTTTAACAATCAATTTGTCTGTGGTACATCTGGGTAGGTCAAGTGATGCACTTTAGTTTTCATCCACAAGAGGTATCCTGGGATATGTGTGATTTAAATGAAATGTATACCTTATAAAGAAAAATCTAATTTAGCATTTCTCATCAGTGTACAAATTTGGGTGGTTCAAAAACATCTAAACTCAAAATCTATCCCCCTTACCCTGGAAATATTAATATAATCTCTATAAATTGCAATAACTATTTGAAACCTACCTTTTAAAAAATCCTCCACTTGCATTTTTTTAATGTGAAGAAAAATAACTGAGTATAATAACTATGAATTTGTAAGAGAATATAAAAACATCAACTTTGGGTAGCAATATTTTGTCTGCTCTGCCCTGATATTGTTTGACCTCAACACAAATATCCTCTTGTAATAGACTTAGGCAAAATCAGGCCATTTGCCCTGCCTGTTTTCTTATGCTAGCTTCTCTTCTTCTATACTAGTCCTACCAAGAGATCTAGTCCCCTAGTTTTGGCCTTAACTGATTCTGACATTCCCAGCTTGCCTTCCATCCTCCAATGCTGCAGTTCCAGAGATGTCAAAGCTAAGCCTGCAAAGCTGTGATAGTTGGGACACTGTTATTAATACCTCTCATTCAGAGGCAGGGAGACTGGGGTATGGAGGGCCTTACCAGTCTGTGGCAGCTCAGCCTAGCACCCAGTACTATTGCTAATCAAGCACGCCCCGCTCTGCCTCCTAGACCCAGGGCAGGCTGGCACTCCTTGGCCTCCCTGTGCTGGGTAAGACCACATGGCTAGTCCTGGACAATGAGTCGTACACACAAAGGGCATGTGCCACTTCCAGGCTAGAAATGAAGCATGTAATTGCCAGTGAAATACCTTCCTCCAAGGCTCTTTTTCTCTCAGACAGAGAGAGCAGCAATACTCAATAGAGTGGCCGTCCTAGACAGAGGGTTCTGGAATGAGATGTGGAGCAAAGCACACAACTGACCTGCAGTGGACACAGAGCAGGAAGGACAAATCAAACTTTACAGTTAAAAGTCTCTGGGATTCAGGAGGTTTCTGCAGCCTGATGTCACCTATCTGACAGGTATAGGGTATTAAAATGCCAATGTCACCATCAATGCATTTTGAAGCAGCTCCCTCAAAAAGCAAAACCAAACTCTCACTTTTGTCTGGTAGGTCTTCAGTTCAGTTGTCTGGCATGATGCAAACAAATATCTATTTGTCCTGCCTATACTGAGCTTTGAAAAGACCACATTGATATAACACTGTTATGTTCAATCAGCCTCATGGGCCATGGAAGAAAGTGCCCTTTTCTTCAAAGTTTGCTCAATTCCCCTAGTAAAGTCAGAGAGTTTACTATGTGCTCAATGGTGAGTTGATCTCTATAAGGAATATAGGCCCCTTGGTTTAGCTGTAGAAGTGTTATTTACAAAGTCACAGCTTGTGAAAAGTAAAATAAGGACTTGCAAATTTCCATTGAATGTGGCCACCAGCAGGTAACTGTTGACTTCAATAAGAAGTAAATGTCCCCTGGGTAAGAAGGTTGTGTAGGCAGTGCCATACACTGGTTTGCGTCTCCTTCTCTGCCAAGTGTGGCTCTGCTGGTTCATAAGCACAAGGCACCTGTTCTTTGACTCTGAGCTTTGCTTCTGCTGTGGTTAGATATGAAATGCTAAGCTCCTTAAGGGGCTTGGCTATACATAAAAACTTTGTCAAAAGCAAAGTATTCCTGTAAACTGAACCAGGCTTGTTACAATGATGTGTGTTATAAGGTCAAAATGTCTCCTAAAATTTGGCACACACATGCACAATGAGTTATTAAAGGAATTAAGGATTAAGCTTCAAAGGGAATGGTTAAAACATTGTGAAAATGAGGTTAATGAAGATTCAGAGATTAGGGAGGGCTTGAACTGAGGCTTGAACGATGGATAGGTTTAAACTCACAGCATATGATAGACACCACCATGCTGGCTATGAACATTTTTGGACCACTCTCACTGGTTTCTCAATATGCTCATCTATTTAGTTACCAAAAGATAGTAACAAACGAGGCCTTTATCTTAGAGTAAAGCAATTCTCTACTCTTGAAAAAAAGTGTATAATATTAATATGTCTATGTCACATCCTATTAAGCAACCTTGGACAACATTTCAAATTTCTTTGAGCATCCATTTCCTAGTCTACAACAAGCAAGACTGGGATTACAAGATCTCTGCATTCCCTAACAGCTTGGTAATTCTCTGATGACTATATGCTATGATCTTATAGCCATCTATTTTCTTTAAATTTGCCACACACTCAAAAAAACTTTCATTACAATTGACATGCTATTCATCCTTCCTTTGGCCAAATGAAGAAAGAGGGAATAAAAAGCAACCACCACATTTAAATGGAAGAGTTATCAGTCATTCTTGTATATTGCAGCTGCTTAAGAAGCCATAGGGCAAAGGCATTTATATGGAAGATAAGCTCGTTGTGTTGAACAAATTAATGCTGGACTGTGAATTAAATGGCGTGTCTTCGGACAGCTAATTAGCTTTGTGCTGCTCAATTAACTTTTGAAAGGACATGTTGTGTTTCTTGATGGAATACAAAGCACACTTCAAGGCTATTGCTGCTCTGGATAATGTCAATTTCAAACCCAGCAGAAATGAGCAAGAAAGAAGCAAGGGCTTTGTAAACCCCAAACAATTCACACTGCCCGAAGAGCTTAAATCTCAAACCATAAATAACAAAATAACACATTTTCTTTTTAAACACATCTGGAAATCTCCAAAAGCTAACAAATATGAATTTAATTATAACAATTAATTGTATTTATAATTGTATAATTATTAATTATAATGATTAATTATATTTTCATAGCATCATTTATATTGTGAGCAAATATTTGAAAAATAAGGATTAACACTAAATTAAAATGCCCTTCTGTATTTGGTCTATAAGATGAAATGACAAACATCTCTTCTTTCATAAAATGAGAGGCAAAGCATTGCTGGTAGAAAGTGTTTAGCCTTTGGAATAAGAGAATGTTAAACAGAACTCATTTCAGGTTTTAACTCTGCTACTGACCCTGGGAAAATCACTTAACCTCTTTGTCTGCATTTCCTCACCTACAAAATGGGGTTGTAATTCTTATCTTGTAGGGTTATTATGAAGACTCCAAACGTCCAAGTGTAGTGTCAGCCCCATTAAACCCTATATCTTTGAGCTTCCTTTCTCTGTCCAGATGGGCTATGAATTGACCTAAGCCCATGTACAGGTTGTTTGTTAAATACAGGGAGCCTCCAATGACTAGGAATGTATCTGTTCCTGCAGACATATTGCTGCCAGATGCTGTGCTACAATAATCTTTTTTAAGTTTCAGATGGCTTTCTGCCACTCATACAAATACAGCAAGCAAACAAAGATCAGTCCCATTACCTGTTTCTATAAGTCTGGGATGTGCCAGCTTCTCTCCTAACACAACCTCTGAAGCCCCTAAAATGAAAAGTGGAAGTCCCAGGCCAACTCAACAGTGCTCTGAAAGCAGGATCTGCTAGTGTTCTTGTGCGATGAGGTGACAGATCCAGAGAGGGAAAAGGTCACCAGACCAAGCCAAATCCAGACTTCCAACATGCTGCACAGGTGTGCAAAGGGTAAGACACATATTTACAGTTCCCGCCACATCCACCACCACCCCCACCAAGATTTGCAAGATTCTAGCCTACGTGTTGCTTGATAAATCCAAAATCACAAAATGTGCTCTCCTGGACTTCCTTAAATGCCCATTTTCCTCGCTAAACTTGAACCCACAGAGTGTAATTTTTCAAATTTTCTTATCTTTCACCATCCCTTTCTGAGAACTGAGAACTGAACATTTGCCTTGTCCCTTACATCCCATTCTTGTTTTCTTGTTTCTTTTTCTCCTAGCTTGTGAGCCTGTTACACACAAACCTCTGCCATCTGCTGGAAAACAGGGCAGTTTCCCTCTCAGATGCCCCTCTGTCAGCCGGGGTTAAAGCCGGGCTCTTTTTTGCTCCATGTAAGTTCAGGGTTCTCCAAAAAAGTGATGTGTTATAGGGTTTGCCTGGTTCTTATACTTACTATCCAATCACATTCCTGGAACACTGATCATGTCCCCAGTGAAAAATTAGTTCCAGCATTCCCCAGGCAAACAAACCTCTCTGGTGCAGGTAGAAATAACAGCATGTAAAGCATGTGCGGAAGCCAGCTCTGGAGAGCAGATTACTAATGAGACTTCCTCAGGTGTTAACTAACAGCACATTCAGCACACTGTTTATGCAACACAACCTTAAAGCATGTGACAAACAATATAACAGCATCGCCAAGTTTTTCTGATCACACTTCCTTTTGTGACTTGTATTAATTTTTATAATTTATCTGATACAAAGAACAGAGACTACATGTGCTTACACAGGCCAGTTTGAATGAAAACAATGAATTTGTTTGAAAAGAAAAAAATTAACACAAGCCAATTGAATCTATTAGTTGCATTTTTACTTCAATAAAAAGGACAAGAATCCCACATGCGGGAACTCCTGGAAGGAGACACAGCCCCGTCCTCGTCCTCGGGGAGTGCCCAGACCAACACTACGGGAATTCCAGATGCATTGCAAGAGTCATCTTTGTAATGTCACTAGTGTGGCAATTCAGCTGCCACTGAATATATTGTAGGGACTGGAACCTTCCCTGGCACCCACTTCCTCAAGGACAAGTTAATGGACCAGCTAATTTTAAGTTTTGCATGTTTTCTAAAAATTTAGTATCCGGTGCGTATATAAAATATCACCTTTGCTGGAGAATGTGTTTGCATTTTTATAGCAGATATTTTTCTTTAGACTAAGCTATCATAATTGGAATTGCAGACATGGTGGCAGACCAATCAGAAGGTTATTTCTTGATTATGCTGGAAAAAAAAGAACTTTCTGTGCCCTTCCAATCATCTACCATGATTGGTTGCCTTTCCCATATAAAGGATCAGTCCTGCTTCCAAGGGATGAGTAATTGTGAAGAATAAAACACTTTTCTTATAAGAAGTCACAAAAATAACCATCTCTGCCATAACATCATTTCCCTTCCCTCATTCCACTATAATTTATGAAAATGATTTAAAACTTTGGACCTCAGTGAAAACTGCAAAATCCGGTCTGCAATTAGTTTTGTATGTTTAAGATTCCCTTCATCAGAGCAAATCATAATTCTTTGGAAGCAAAGTTAAGTCTTGAAAAAGATATGAATCTGCAAGTTTCCATTTTTAGAGAAATTGATTTATAAGAGAAAAGGACTTTAGTATGATTTCCTAGATAGAGAACTCCCTAAAATAAACCTTGGGAAAAGTGGCACAAAGTGGTGTTCTCAACACTGACAATCTACTTTGTTATTATGAGGTGCCAGGGACGGTGCTGGGTGACTTCACATGGATCAGGTCCTCAGTTTGGGGTGACAACTTTGTGTAATGTAATCTGCAACAACGTTGAGAATAAAGCATGACACTAGTGTGCAGTTCAGGTCTGTGAAATCATCCTTAAGAAGTTATTAATACTTCAAGTCGTGATCTCTCTGTTATTCTTGCTTGTGCTGCTCTTTGATTCGCATGACACCAGGCACTTTGTGGGACACAGCTAAGGCTTAGGGACCCTAATGGTGCACAGCTAATGATTAAGGAACAAATGCCATATGAAATCTGCAAGCTACTGTTAGGTCTGGGTGGAGGGCAAACAGGTGGCAAGGCAGGTAGAGGAAGTGGCTGAAGGTGGAGAGTGGGAGGTGGGATGGGGTAATGAAGAGATGTTGGCGAAGGGGTAATTCTGTTTAATAGAAGGAAGAAGTTCTGATGTTCAGTGGTACAATGGGGCAACTATGGTTGACAATAGTTTATTGTATTTCAGAATAGCTAGAAGTTTTCAGTTGCTCCCAACATAAAGCAATGATGAATGTTTCAGGCGAATCTTGTCCCAGTTACCCTGATTTGATCATTGTATGTTGTGTGCTCGTATCAAGATGTAACATGTAATCCATGAATATGTACAATTATTATGTATCAATAAAAAAAATTAAAAAAAGAAACTGCACTATCAGATATTTGTGGCAAGAGACTTTTCCCTGGACAGAGCATGCACAGTGAGGTCCTCCCAGGTGACTTTAACTGACCAGGGGCACATTACCATCTAATTAGCATTACGGTTTTGACCCTCAGTAGGTTTTGTGTGAAAGACTCCAGGAAGACACATGTGTAGAAAGGAAACTTATATAACCTCAACCTGTTATATAACCCCAACCTGTCAGTCACCCGAAGGAGGAAGGTGGCGACCAATCCCACCCAGGAGAGAAGTGAGACAAAGTAGTGAGCATATTAAAGACAGTGTGTGCTAAGCCTTCGGGGTCTTCACTCGCAGAGAATGACTCGTCTCTCCCTCTGAGACACACTTTCGTTTTGCAATAAACGCTGCATACGTGGGATCGATCGCTTTGTGTTTGCGATCCCTCCATTGTGGGCTCAACTGGGTACCAGTACTTATTCCTGACACTGGGAACTGAGGGCCAGGGAACAACAAGGCAGACCTAACACTACTGCCTCACATCTCCAAACCGGGGGAAAGTTGATGAGAAGGCAGTATGCGCTCTCTCACAACATTCCGTCTTGGTGATTGATGATACGGCAATGATTAAATATTTTCAAACTTGGAGTCTTTCATATATTGGTAGTGATCCCTTTAAATAAGTCACATGTACGTAATAAGTTAAGGATGTCATTCAAAAATTACAAAGGAAGTCAAAATCTGTTTACAGGACTCATCAGAAATGCAATGTATTCTTGTTGTCAGAAATGTAATACCAGATTGCATGTCAAACGTGCTTCTTGCACGACTCCTGTTTTGTTTTGATGATGTCTCTGTCTTAATGAACATAACAACATTTGGTGAGAAAACAGCTAAATGTGCTTGCACAGTTTTCACTGGGTATTATCGTGTTGGCTTCCACAGTCACATCTGTAGGGCCAAATAATAAAAAATAAACAGCTTGAGAGAAAAAAGACCACCAACCATTTTCTGAGGAGGTCTAATGGCTTGTGTGCATATTCTTGGTTTGCTGGCCAAATTGAATACCATCTAAATGAGATTATTTTCTTTTATAGATTCCACCCAGAATTCCAAGCTCTTTTTAGTAAAAGAAACTTAGGGAGTCTCATGTTAGTGGTGACCTCTGATACAATATAGTGTAGAGATTCAAAGTTACAAATTAGGATTTCTGCTCACCTGGAACAGAAATGCAGAAACAGGTGAGTTACCTCATCAACTCTCCCTCTATCCTGTCAGTACAGTGCCTTTGAGATCTCGCTGGTCTAATCTTAGACTGGCAATTTTATTATTTCTCATTATTTGCTTTATTTATTTATTCAACATATATTTTTAAGAGCCTACTATATGCCAGGTTCTGGGAACACCACAGTGATCTGAACTCGATGAAGTCCCTCCCATCAGGGGATTCACATTGTAGTGGAGCAGAGAATCACAGCCAAATGCCACAGTCCAACACGTCAAACTTCTGCACACGTAACATAGGGCAGACCCGGAGCTGGGATTTGACCTAGACAAGGAGGTCAAGGAGGGACGATAAGAGGAAGGGGTCATTGACTCTGAAAGTACAGAAATTGAAATGTGAAGAGTACCGTGGGTGCAGAGTGCCTGTCTCCAGAAGGAGCATGGTGACCACAAGAGACAAAAGGGGAACAGTGTGTGGCTGAAACAGAACCTGGGAGGGAGAACATGGTGCAAAATAAGCTGGAGAGGAAGCAGGAGCCGGACTGGCCAGGCCATGCTGGTCAGTTTAAGAATTTTGTCTGCATCTCATGAGCAATGGGAAGCCACGAAGGGAAGAGTCATGATGAGCCTTAGGATTTTTCAAGACGAGTGCAAGGAAGACAACCGATTGGAAGGGGGCCAGAGTATGTCCTAGCAGATCAGCTAGGAGGCTCTCAGGCCAGGCAGAAGATGACAATGGCTTAGACTAGTGGGTGGCAGTAGGGAGGAGATGGATAGATCTGAGAGAATTTCTCCCATCCACTTCCTTTGCCCAACCTGTGCCCTCCATTCTAAATAGCTGTGCTTTTGTCTACATTGATTTTCTTGCCTGCTTAATGCTCCCGTCTACAGTACCAGCTTTTAGTGCTGTGCTTTACAATAAGGACTCAGTGTACATTTGTGTTATGAATGAGTAGTTCCCACTTTCATTATGCTCTTCCCTGCACCATAAAATTCCCGCAGTTCAATTTGTCCTAGAAGTGTGCCGTGTAGGGGAACACACAGAGAGGTCACAGAACTGGCCCAGGGGCCCCAAGAGCAAAACAGGAGAGTCCCCCTCACCCCATCCCCAAGCCTCAGCCTTCAATCCAGGTGCTAAGGAAAGCCAGGCTGGGGATGAGAGGTCAGGAGAAGGTGGAGACGAGGAATGGATTTCATGGCTCTGGGCAGAGTTTTCTCCATAACACCTGCTGCCATGCCACTAGCTTCCATCTCTGAAACCACCTTGATGTGATTTCCATATGTTGTTAGAATCTTTTCTGGATCTCAAATGGACTTTTAACAGTCTAGTCGTCCATTTCCAAGACTATATGATAGCCTTAATTCTACCAGATAACTCCTAGCCAAGTAATGAAAATATAAGTAGGAAACATTTTTTTAAAGGTCTTTTATCTGCATTACTGCTTTTGATACTTACAACAACCCCATGAGGTAGTCAAAACTGGGACTGATTCCTCCAGAAGTGGCTTAAGAATGTAACTAACTCTTTCAGACAACAGTACAATGAAGCACTGCTTGTATGACTAGTTGGGAAGACACAGTGCGGCCCCCTAAAGACCCTTGGCCAACCCAAGCCCAGGTTCTGCACACCTGGATCGCATCTCATTTCCTCACAAATTCTTCCTCTCAAAAATGTTTAGGTTTCTGTGATGATACTTTAGAAAGTTTAATTTTATCCATTTCATTTAAACAATGATCTTAAACTGGAAATAACGTTCTCAGCTCTTGTTAAGCATACCCGTCTTCTCTTATGTCTAGAAAGTATTTCCACTGCATTTCTCTATTTGAACTACTTACCACAAGGGAGATGTTCTCTTGCACTAATTACAGAGGAAAGCATGCATGGTGGGTGGTATAAAGCCGGCTTTGACACTTTCCACACTTTGTCTGACTAGTAAAATTGATAAAAGCAGCAAAGAATCTTAGAGTTAGAGAGGCCCTTAGTGGATATGCAGTCAGTCCACACTCTTGATGCCTTTGTCAATATCAATGGACAGTATATGCACATGCACGTGTGTGTCCAGAAATGTTACATCTAAGTTGTCCTTTTGGGAATCCAAAGGCTCATGCCAGTGATGCTGCTATTGCTGAAAACATTTTGGAAATCATTTCTTTGGGAACCGTCTTTAGAGCCAGTTTATAAGCTACAGAAAAAAAGTGATAACTTTGCCTTAAAGAAGTCATGGTCTGTTTTGACCCTGAACAACTTTACACTGGAGGATTAATGACAGACGGCATTTGTCAATAAGCACATCCATCGTCAAAAAATAAAGATTTGGGCAGGGCATGGTGGCTCATGCCTGTAATCCTAGCACTCTGGGAGGCCAAGGCGGGTGGATTGTTTGAGCTCAGGAGTTCGAGACCAGCCTGAGCAAGAGCGAGACCCCATCTCTACTAAAAATACAAAGAAATTATATGGTAAAAATATATATAGAAAAAATTAGCCGGGCATGGTGGCACATCCCCATAGTCCCAGCTACTTGGGAGGCTGAGGCAGGAGGATTGCTTGAGCCCAGGAGTTTGAGGTTGCTGTGAGCTAGGCTGATGCCATGGCACTCTAGCCTGGGCAACAGAGTGAGACTCTGTCTCAAAAATAAATAAATAAATAAAGATTTGCTGCCGCTGAGGAGTAACAGGATGATGCAGGTACAGGTGTTGCAGGCCACCAAGGCCCTCCCAAAATGTAACAGCAGCTGCACTCTGATGGGTCCAGAGCCTCCCAAGTGCCTTCATGGAAAAGGTCACATTCACTTGGATGTAGAAGTTCTAGTGTCTCTACTTCCAAAACACGTCTGCTGTCATGTCAGAGTCACACTTTGAACCTCAGTTTATTTCTCCACATTTGTAGGGTTCCAACCACTATTGACATCTTCTTTCTCTGCTCGCTCAACAATGTCTGCACCAAAGAGCACAGTCTAGTCTATCACAACAAAGCTTGGTAACTGGCACGCTGCAACTCTTAAGGAACTGTGGCCACAATGATAAAATCCCTGTCTAGCGATTTTACTGTGTTCATTAACATGTGGGAAGTGGCCGTGTATTACATCAGTCTAGTTAACTATAAAGATTAAAATATGTGTAACATGTAAAATTGTCCACTGGGAATTAGGCCAGTGTCAGAGAGAGGGAAACGGGTGCAGAAATGTTTGTCTTAGCTAGGAAACCGTGATTTTCGGTCTTATTCTAAAAATAAGAAATACCTTCAGAATTTTTCAGAGACCACATCTCTTCTCAGCTCATCTTATCTCAGCCAAAAATGTATCTTTGGATCCACCTAGTCGTTTCATTTTTAAGAATTCTTAGGTAAATAAACTAAGAGCTTCATGCTTTATCTAAATGTATGCTTATCACAGAAATGTTTGTAAGAGTGAAAAAATAAAAACAACAATCCAAATCAAGAGGTTGAATTAAAAAATTACAGTAAGTGCAATATTTTGCCGCTCCTAGAAATCATGTTTTTGTCAAGAATTTAATGACAAGGGGGAAAGCTCTCTCGCCCCACCATGAGTCCTAAGAAGCAGACAGCCCAATACGCAAGCATCTTTCCAACCGAGTCACCCTTCGCCTCAGAGCCCACTTTTGTCTCAAAATGCCTCAAAAATTATAATTTACGGAGGTGACTGAGTGATGGCATTGAGAAGTGAATGCCATAGACAAAAGATGGTTATTATTTACATTTCCCGAGAGGAGAGGGGCACATGGCAGGGCACCAGGTTTGGTCAGAAAGCCAAAGGGGTGAGAGGAAAGCATGGTCCAGAGCCTTTACTGTGTTTTCCTGGGAAAGCAAGGCAAGGCAGAGGAAACGGCTTGGGAATGGTGAGGGGGAGTGAGGTCGGAGCACTCAGAGCCCAGGTACTTGTCTGGTACCTGGGCCTGGCTGCCTCCGGCAGAGGAAATTGCCTCCTGGAGTCTAAGAGGCTGATAAAGGAGGTAGTTCAGGGGTGGGCTCTGGATGGGCTAGTTTGCACATGAAAGGCTCCAAGGAGCCCTTTGCTGTCTCTAAGCCCTGGGAGGGACAGTCTTTCCCCAGTCAGCAAGGCCACAAATGTCACACCACCAAGGATACAGAAAATGAAAAAATACAGCTATTGCAAGTTCTATAAAGAAGCAGCTGCCCTCAAAGCCTCTGAACCACCAAACAAAGCTCTGCCTTATCCTAGGCGTGCTCATCTCCTTCTCTGGGAAATTATCAGACTCACTCCACTGGCCTCCGTCATGACACCGGCTCCCCAGCTCCGCAATCTTTTACAAAATGTTTGCAATTCCGATATAATTTCTAGCCCTGTGCCTTACTGCTGTCCCCACTGGATTGAGGGCGGGACCATCATTCTGTTTGTTACCGTATCTACCACAATGCCTGACGCAGTAGGTGCTTCATAGAAAGTGCACCTTTGCCAAGGGGGCGGTTTTGAGCAGACCCACCCCTATTGCTAGCTAGTGAATTATCAAAGACCCTGGTATGAGCACTTTGTGAAGCAGAATGAGCGTCAGGGGAGTGCAGGTACCCCTCAAAACTGCGGCAAAATTTGTTGGACACATATACATGGGACTATGCATTCTTCCTGCCTGAGGTTTCAAGGCTTTCAAATACTCTGTCACTCCAAGCACAGTTAAAAACCTGTGCTTAAAATAACTTTGCCAAGTTGCCAGATTGCCCAGATCAAATTTAGAGAATTGCCCAAATCAATTTCTAGATGATGGACAGATTACAAGGTGGGAGGAAGGGCAGAGTTGGGTGCAGTAGAAAAAAAATGTGCTTCCTGAATGAAACTCAACCCAGCAATGGGGACAGGGGGCTAAAACCCCTCTCCACTGGATAGCCAAGCTAAGGCTCTAGAATCTGTTTTTGTCTCACAGTTGACAGTTGCAGCCACCGAATGGGAACAGATGAGACAGGCGAACATCGTGTGCGATTAGGCCAACATGGAGCCATTCACATTTGGAGGCTTGTTAGGCAATTTCACATTCTTCTGGAGTTAAGGCAACTGATGGGCTGTAACATGAGACAATTGGTGCCGCTGAAGCATGGAGGTCCCCTGAGAGATGACAGACAGACTGCGGGAACAGCCAGCCCAGGGCCTGTGCCTGAGAGCAGACAGTATAAATGTGAGTAATAACGCGGTACCCGTTTGCAGAACGACAGCCTGTTCCAGCAAACTGACAGTAACAATTTTCCCAAAGTATAACTCTTAATGATTTGGAAGGAAAAAAATGAACTGCATTTTCTTTTTGGTTGTCAATGATAGGTAGTGTGTGTTAAAGTTTTTCTGTTTGGGAAGCAGTGGATATTTGGGGGGAAATTGAAATGCATCAGTGTATTTTTTTAATTGACTTTCATTCAGGTTTAAAAGCATAAAAAAGTGCAATAGGTAGCCTGGGAAATGTCTGTAATAGTTTTCCCTATACATTTATGAGACTCTGTATCCACCCTCATTCCCTACAATAAGCTCAGTCCTGACTCACCCCCACTCATGATTTCTATTTCCTCAGCTCTTATGTCTTCTCTGACTCTGCTTGGGCCGAGCTCACCAGTGGTCTTCTTTTGGCATGTCAGTTGCAGTTAAAAGATTCTATTAACATGATTTTGCTCCCGGGAGCTTGGCAGTCCAGGAAAGAGTTATATTAGGAAACCAACGAATTACTTCAGGTTCGTGGAGGACCAGGGGCAAGGGAGGAAGAGTAACTTCCAGCTCCAGCAGCTGGGCAGCTCGCCCACCCAGAGGGCAAGGAGACTCAGGCTGAGGATGATGCCTAAGGCTGGATTCCCCTGGAGGCGCTGGTCGGGGAGCCCAGTGTTGTAAATTTCCAGAGAGACAGAACAAAATAAGCATCATTCATAAATGTTAAATGCTGCATTCTTGCACACACCTTTGTATTTTTTTTCAGAGTACATTCACTCCCTCTATATAAAAGGAGCACAATTTAATTGAAAGGGTTGTACTTACAAACTTGAGTGAGGCAAGTACCAGGATAGGGTTTTCTATTGCACGCATTACTCAGCCAGAAGTTATCAGTTTGTGTTTTAAAATCTGAAAATGGCCCTGAGTCAAATAGTTCTGTCCAAATGACATGTACCTATCTTTGAACACGCTGTTGCCCTTTTCTCCTAGATAATTCCTACTCCTCTCCTTTAGGAAACTTTACCTGCTCTGCCTCCCAAGGTTGGATTGGATGACCGTCTTACCTCCTGCTTACCACTGCCTAGAACTCAGAAAGGATCATTAGGATAGAGAGAGCTGAGTTTGCCTTGACTGGCAGACTGCAACATCATGGGCAATGACAGTGGTCACCTCTATCCCCAGTGCCTGTTGTAATGTCTGGCAAAGAGTAGGCACTCAGTACATTTTGTGGAATGTATGAAAGGAATAGTATTATTATTAGCCAACAATAGCACCAATTCAAGTTCACAAACATTCTAAAACAAAAGCACTGAACTGTGCAATGAAGTGAAATCACTGAGTTTTTATCAGGAACCGAGGTGACTAATGCTCAACATTTAGGACATGCTCGATAGAGGAAAAATATAAGTCCTGAAATCAGTTTAATGTCTCTTGGGCTGATGACACAGATCTGCTCTCTGTCTTCATTTAGCTTCATAGCAGTAGGTTACCAGGACACTATTTGAAAGGGTGTCATATTCTTTTATTGAATATTCAATAAAAGTGTATTAAAAATGAAATGCCAGAGTCCACAGGAAGCATTGTACACTCTTATTATTTGTTCCACCATAAAGTAAAATCCTATTTTAAAAGCATGTCTTCAGTTCTAAGCTCGCCAGCTAAGCTCAGTGCTATGTGACACAGACCCCCTGGTTCCTCTGGAAAATGAGTGTTCTTCCCTGGCAATATGAGAACCTCTGTAGTTCATAAAACCACCGTCTGCCAGAAACAGGAGAACTAGGTAACACGTTCTTGGGAAGAGTCGATGTTATTGGCCTTGGAAAGAAGGGAGTAGAGTGCAGACCCAGAGTGGGCACTCAGGAGTAATAAATAAATAAGTGCATAGAACTGAGCAGCATCAGTCAGTTCTCTGCACCCCCAACAGATCTCTCTCCCACTGTCCCCAGCCTAGTGGGGTGGGGTCCGTGGAAAGAGTCCTCTGATCTCTCTGGCTTCTCTAAGATTCCCTACCCTACCTCCAAAAGCATTTCACCTTTCCTTCTACCTCCCCAACAAACCCTATAGGTTTTTCCGAGCAATTATACTCTTGGAAAACCAAAAACAGAAGAACTAACAGGCTGCTTCCACCTTCTACCCTGCCAAGTAGCTCTTCTGAATCAAGGAAGTGCAGAGCCAGTTATCTGCATGAAGGGGAGGACAGAAACAGAAAAGATGTACCAATTAACATCTCATTATATATCACAAACCACACACATAAGTACACAGAGAAGGATATAGTATGTCTCTCATATTATAGAGAAATGCACATAACCCAGAGCCTTGGTTATGTTATATGTGGGGTTGTTATTAGTGTGAAGAGGCCGACTCAATGCAGAGATGCTGCTAGACTTCAAGGTGAGCGTGTGGAATCTGAACCCTGCCAGCCTTCTCTGGGCTTCTGCTGAGCAGCTCACACACCTGCTGGTCCTTGCCAGCAGGATTAGGACCGAAGCTCTCACCTTGGCTGCCCACAGTAGTCAATCCAATTGCCCAGCTCTAGAAGGTATCTGCCCTTACCACTCCTCTTCAGGAAGCAGAAATGAAGCCCTTTGTGAGTCACAGGCTTGACAGATCCTTCAGTGAATGACAGTGACAGGAACAAGGCTAATTGCTGAGCAGAAACAAGGAACATGTTAGCCATAGCCCAGAGCTGCCGCACTCTCCTCTGCGGAATAACACAAGTGACTCCAACAATCTCACCCTGAGTGATTGATTGATTGATTGGTTTTTAATAGACACACTGTAATTGTATATATTTATGGGGTACAATTTGATGTTTTGCTACATATCTATGTGGTATAATGATCGAATTAGGATAGTTAGTGTATCCATTACCACATGCATGTATCATTTCTTTGTGATGTGAACATTCAAAAGCCTCTCTTCTAGCTACTTTGTAATATACAGTATTTTACTGATAACTATAGTCACCCTACTGTGTAAGTACCAGAATTTATTCCTCCTATCTAATTGTGACTTTGTTCCCATTGACCAACCTCTCCCCATGTGCTGCCCTCCTTTCTCTTCTACTCTTACCTTGATTTTTAAAGGAAAATGTTAATCGTGGGGGAGGGAGCTTTTTTGAATCCATCTGCTTTTGGCTTCTCAAACTGCCAGATGATTTAATCATCTTTTTTACTAAGCTGTGAAGAGCTGACCTTAAGCCTCCTGCAAGCAGGAATATTTAAAAGCAAATGCTTTCCAAGCACCAGCGGAGCTAAATGCTATCCATGCACATCCTCTGCTATGGAATTTGCTACAATCCTGGGTTAAGTGTCTGGGCAATGGATGCATTTCTCTGAGGCATTCATGAGGTGCTTCCTCTATGCCCTGCTCTCTTGTTGGTGCTGTTGCATACTCCAGCTCATGAAATCTCCCAGGTAGGAATCATGATCCCCACTTTATAGATGAATCTTCTGAAACTCAGAAAGTTTGAGTGGCTTTCCCAGGGTCACACAGTTTGTGGGCATGAGTCACACATGTCTGTCATAATTATAGCACCTAACCTAATGCACCCAGGACACTCTCAATGAAGTTGTGAAACTGGCCATTTTCCTTGTCCCTGTCTTAGCTCTGCAGATCCTCTGCCCCCATCAAACTTTGGCAGCTACATCCCCACAGAGGTGGGAACATGCCCAGCCACAGGCAACCTAATATGCCCCTGGCCAAAGTTTTCATTCACCAGTTTAAAGTAAGCAGGACCGACTTGAGAGCCAGTGTCCCTACTTCATTTGGGTCCCTTTCAGGTGCTGGTTCCCTTGGGTCCTAGTCCACCCTCACCCCCATTAAAACGTGAAAGTGCTTCATTGTCAACTCATCAGAACACAAGTATGAGAGTTAGCACTGTGAGCACATTTGATTTTTCGTAATGAAAGTCCTTCCATTTTAATGAAGGGAAAATTAAAACACATAATTAATTAAGACACCCAGTGTGTTGGTGACAAAGCCAGGAGATGAGGACATTCTCCTCAGCCCCAGCCCTTTGCTCTGAGGTCACACCATCCTGCTCTTAGATGGATGCAAAAGCCACTTTGTCCATTCTCCCAGGACCCACGTTCTCCTCATTATTTTTACACCTGGAGTGAGGGACCAGACTTGGTTTATTTTAAAGGGAATTTCTAGCATCAGCCATCAGTGGGAGAAGTGTTTGCCTCCAAAATCACTCTATTATGGATCTTGTGTCTTTATTGCTGTGTTAGAATGGAGCATTTCTGGCGAGGCAGCAGGGCAAGGCGGGCCTGGAAGGAATGGGCCTGCACCCCACCTTGGGCTGCCGGGCCACCCCTATTCCTGGAGTTTCTGATGGGAACATTTTAGGTTCTGAGGTCAGTCAAACAATGGCCACACGACCCCACTACCGGGTCCCAGGCCAAATCTTACCTCTAGCTCCAGTCCTGTATCTGCCCAGAAACTCCTGCACACATGCAGGCAGAGCCCTGGTCTTAACCTCGTACAACTCCATCCTTAATTAACAGGAGGTAAAAGATGCACGAAGCAGGTGTGTTGCTCAAGAAGGGGGAAGCAGGGAAGGGGAGGGATGGCTCAGAGCCCGCAGGAGCCAGAGTCCAGGGCCAGAGAAAACAGGAATCTTGAGAAACTGCACCCTTTAAGATGCTGAGGGTTTTACTTGCAACGTGTGTGTGTGTGTGTGTGTGTGTGTGTGTGTGTGTGTGTGTGTGTGCACGCATGCATGCATGCATTGGAGCCTCTATGATATATATGTACATATGTGTCTATGTGTTGGGGGAGTTGTGTTCGTGCCCATTTGTGTGCATGTTTGATGAGGGTGAGACTAAATGGCAGTAAGAAAAACTGTCAATCAACCCTAATGCCATTATAGTAGAAAAGCACTAACAACCATGAAAAAAGAAATCCCCCCAAAAGCGGTGTGAATGTGTGAAGCCATGGAGTGGGTGCCCATGGAAAAGGCAGACTCCTGATTTGGAGGCAATCGGGTCACACCCTGTAACAGGTGGGCTATTATATTGGGTCGTAGTGACACACATGTGAGTCCGTGCTGGGTCTAGCACACAGTGAGGGCTCAACTGCTGTTGGCCCTGAAAGTGCTGTTGGGCAGGGGCTGAGCCAGGAAGGAAGAGGACACATCGTCCCCTTTCCCCTTAGACCCAAAGAAGGAAGCTATCTACTAATTTAAAATTGAAAATTCTTATAATCTGTGCCTCTTAACATCTCAGAAATTGACTAAACAAACTCTCAGGGGCAAACTGAACCTGCTCCTTCTCCTAAGAAGGTTGTCGCAGCTGTTGATGGTGGCCTTAGAGATTCCAAAGAGCCCACCCAGTGCAGACTGTGCGGCGAAAGCCTAGGAACTCGAGGCAGCGAGCAGAAGAAAGCCCTGCAGAGAGAAATACAATTCTTAACAATTACTGCTAACTATGCTGTGAAGGGGAGAACACTCTTTCAATTACCAAATGTCAGCTCTAATCCCCACTTACGAGCGTTGGAAATAAAATGATGCAATAATTATACAATCTGTGGGAAAACTGACAAATATATTCCCAATACAAATGATTTATCGAGCCTGCCCAGCCACAGTCTGGTTTCCCCTCTTAATGGAAGCTGTAAAAACGGTGCCCTGTGCTTTGATAATCATAGTGATTTCTGACAAACCACTGATTAAGCAACAATGAGACAAGCATTTGGGAAACTCTAAAATAGCTCTGATTTCTTGGCCATCTTTTGAAAATAATGCTCTATCTGCCTAGGTGGCCTAAGTAAAGAATCATATAATGGTATGTCAGAAAGGACCCTTTACAAATAAGGCCATTTCAGAGGTGAGAAGAATTTAAGTGTCATGCTAAGCGTGTGCAGTGGTAGAGCTGAAATGAAGCCCAAATACCCCACTTTCCAGTCTTTTCCATGATCCCCCATAGCCTGACCTATTAACAAGGTATAATCAATGTGGACCACTGACCTCTATTACTTCTCACTTGAAAACTAAGCCAATCAATACGTTACTGTCACCAACAAGGTGATCATTTGATAAATTAATGACTTAGGTCATAAAGAAATAATAAAAAAATATCTACTCTTGGGCATAAAATGGACAGGAAGAGAGTGGTGAGAATCAGAGGGCCTGGGGGCAGCATTTACCCAGGAGGAGGCTTGCGGTAGAACTATATGGTTCTTTTCTAGTGGAGTCACTGAGGCTTTTTGGATACCTTAAGTAGTAAAAGAAAAGTTATCTAGAGTTGCAGAAGATTGTAAAGTTAAGGCTATAAGAAAAGCAGACTGAGGAAGCAAGAAATCATAGAAATAGAAAAGCAACGTGGGAAAGAAGATTTGGAATAAAAGAGAGCATATTCGTAAATCATGAGAAGAGTGTAGGTTAGTAAAATAAACTTATACATCATTATGAGTGGCCAATTATTGGTGGTAATCCTAAACCATAATTTATATTACTCGCTTTCTCATTTTAGTTAAATAATTGAGGCTTCCTGAAGGAGTGATTATTAAACTATTTTGGATGACAAATTCTTTGAAAATTCAGTGATAAGCTGTGGATTCACTCCCCAGATAAGTTCACATCTCTGCATGTACATAAAGTGCTGGATACAATTTCAGGGTATTCAAAGAGCCTTTGGAAAGTCCACCATTGGATCCCAGGATATGGTACACTTTACTAGACCAAAAAGCTTTAACCAATTATATAAGTTTAAATATATACACCCAGGTCCTGTTGCTTCACCTTTTGAGTTTCTCCAAAGTCCTGTTCTGAATAGACCTCTGCTGAGAAGCTTCATGCCCTTGAGAGGCAGCCCATATTTTCTGCACATCATCTAAACTTTCAGTGTGTTGCATTGTGCATATTCTTAAACAATCCCATGATTGTTCAGATCTCTGGACTCTCTGGGCCTTCAGCACAGGCGCCTCATCTTTTATAGGTCTGGGCACGTGAGCATGTGCATCGAGGCTCACAGCGTGTGGGCATACGATCATGGCACAATGCACAGGGCATAATCTTTCTGTGGATCAGTTTCCTCATCTGTAATATGGGGATAATAAAACCTGTCATCTTCATCTCAGAGTTGCTAAGAAATTAAAATGAGATTGTGGATGGGAAAATTCTTTTTAAAAATATATAAAGGATCATGAAACTATATGGCATTGTCATTATCAGTGTCATCATATTGCTGTTACGTGCAATACTTCAAATCGATTTGCAAGCCTCCCTATCTGTTCAGGAAGTTAGTTTAAAATGTTTGTCTACTTATAAAAGAAAGATGCAATAACTTTCCAATCATATTAATCATACTGACAACACCCTCTGTTCCAGAGGAAGAAATTGGGTGTAGCCTGAGTCCATCTTATGAGTTAACAAATAACCCTATAGCCCACGGGGCTGAGGTTCAGCGGGTTCACGGTAGCATGGCTGCACCGATGTTAGCTTCCAGTGCCTGCCATGACTAGCTGGTATCCCAGTTGCACCAGTTGCTAAACATTTTGAACATTGCCCATAGCATCAGTTATATGTAAAACACCAGGCTGAGTGTTAGCAATGAAGAAAAAAAAGATATAAAACATGACCCATATTCCCCAACAGACAAGAACCAGATTGGGGAGGTAAGGCCACTAATAACACAGGTACAGAGTATTTGCTTCCTTGTATTGTGTTTCTTCAGGTCAGAGGAGACAATCATTTCTGGAAGGGCTGATGGGAAAGACGCCACAGATAAGGTAGCATTGATGATGGTCTCACGGAAGCCCAGCCCAGCGTTGCCAGTCAATTGTCAGCTCCACAAAAATGCATATGGGGGCAGAGAGAGAACCCTTCCCTACCAGTCAGCATCAAAGAGGGACTGAGAAAGCAAGAGTCTTTGCATTTTATTTTACAGACGACTTCTTCCTCCCCACTACTTCCAGGCAGAGATTTAATTACTTTAGAAGGACAATTTGCAAAGTTCTTTAAGACCTTCAGCCATCAGGTGCTACCGGGAAGATAAGTGCTGTGACCACCGTATCTATTTTAGTGCTGTGGGTAACGCACTGCTAGGTTAGATCGTGGCCACACTCATTTCACGCTACCAATCTCTGTTCTATTAATTCTTTGCTTAAATCCGGTAAGCACCTCTTCATTTGCCTCACCACTGTTATAATTTAATATGTACAACCAGAGGTGGAATTGTTTGAATTGAATTGTTTCTAGAGTGAGCGAAAAAGTCCAATATTTGTAAAATGTATTCATTTAAATGAAACCCCAGTAAGGGTCTGTCTCTTCCCGCAGCCATCAGTGATGGCTTCGGGTTGGCTCCCAGGGACCCTCGCTGCTTCACAACACTGATTCCATTAGCCTCTAGAAGGCCACAGCCGCCTGGGGACTGCCCTCCAGGTGGCCCACCGGTACCCACCAATCCTGGCCTCCCTGCTCTCTCGCGTGGTTGAAAGAACTAAATGCGGCAGGAAAAACATATTAACCTGTGAGTGTCAGCAGCCTGCCCTTCGCCACCCACTAAGGAGAACCTGGCTTTGCTTTCCTGGATCAAGGAGCAAAGAGCTAGCTGCATTTCCACCTAACTGAAGAAAAACAAATTGAAGGAAAGAGAGCGAGAAAGACACACAGCAGCGAGGAAGTCTGTGTGACCTGAAAGGGTCATTTGCTTAGAAGGAGGAGGGGGCAGACACCAGGCTGCGGATAGGGGTGTGAGAGAGAGGGGGACTCTGGAAATGCGGCTCTGTGCAAGGAAGGTAATCCCTCTTTGGCATTTTCTCAAGACTGAAGTCAAGATTTAAATTGCTTTTCAAGTATTATTAGATGCTGGAGTGGAATTTCTTTGAATGAGATGCTGCAAATAGAGTGGCTTACATTGCAGGCACTCGGTGAAGATGCAGTCACAGTGCATTTCCAGTCCACGTCCCAGGGGTGGAGCGGAGCGATAGCAGGGCCTCGCAGCTCCACTTCACAGGCACGTGTAGGCCAGCCAGAGCACAGTGTAACCACGCAGTCTTCAGAAAAACCAGTACGTGTGTTTCAATCGTGCACCAGCAGGTTTACACATCAAGTTTAAAGTTATTAGGTTGGAACTTGAGAACCTCCAGAATCATTTCCTTACTTTACTTCCTTGCCTGACACTAACCTTTCTCTTTTCTAACCACCCCTATTCCTAACCATTCCTAGCAAGTTGATATCTCTGTATTTATCCCCAGATATCCCTTCTGGAAAACTCTCCTGCATGATTATCATGCTTCCATAAGGCCAGCTCCCCCCGTGAGGCCAGCCTAGGTCACTTCGGAGCACAATAATTTTATTCCTAAAACCTCAAAGATTGATTGTATTTTTCTATGACACATACAGTTATTAATTTATTAGAAAATTATTGCCTTGGGCCAGAGTCAGTGAGGATAATAGGTAGGGAGATGTAAAAGCTAGGGATGGTTCTACAGAAAATTCCAAAATGTTATCAGTAAAGCTCAGCCATGAATTGAGTGTGACACTCCGACAGGACCCCTCAGCCCTGGGTAGCTTTGGCAGAATCATGGCCCCTCAAAGATCTCTGACCATTTCCTAGTCCCTGAAGCCTGCGAGTGTGTTCCCTCACGTGGCAAAGGGGAATTGAGGGTGCAGATGGAAGTAAGGTTGCCAGCCAGCTGACGCTGAAATAGGGAGACTAACCTGGGTTGTCCGGTGGGCCCAATGGAATCACAAGGGTCGTTATAAGTAGGAGAGGGAGGCAGAAGAGGGAGGTCCAGAGAGACGGCAGCATGAGAAGAACTCAACCTGCTGTGGCTGAAGATGGAAGAACAGGGTCATGAACCAGGAAATGCCAGCAGCCTCTAGAAGCTGGAAAGGCAAGGATACCGATTCTCCCCTAAAGCTTGCAGAAGGAATGTAGCCCCGCCAACACTTTCATTTTATCACAGTGAGACCCATTTTGAATTTCTGACCTCCAGAACTATAAGATAGTAAGTGTCTGTGGCTTTAAGTCGCTAAGTTTGAGGTAATTTGCTACAGCATCAATAAAAAAATGAAAACAGCACTCTAGGACCCATGGCCCTGTCCTGCCTTCCCCAAGCCCCAGCCCCATCCATGAGCCTTAATATCAGCAACGTGGAAATCCTTGCTCACATTTTATGGAAAAACCATGTTGTCCAGGTGGAAATAGCAGAGCTGTGTGGGGTCAACACAACAGCACATTTGGGGTTTGCAAGGGCTCTGTTGGCAAGCCTGGAAACCTAATCACTACTGTTTCATGATAAAGTAAACTTCAGTGCCAAACAGCCAACTTTCTAATGAATACTTGAAATTCCTCATATTGGTAAATTGGGTACTGCCTGAGATCTATGCTGATGGTTAGAGAGCACCTTTGGTTTTAGACTCCAGACATCCAGGAGGCCAAATTATTATTCATTTTCAAAAGTTTAAAATGATCTGGTCCAGAAAAACAACCTGCTTTAACAGAGGCCTGTGCATTACATGAACCATAGGTCGAGACAGGTTATTTCCTCAAACAAGAGCTCAGAAAGTGCATCCCTGAGTACCTTGTTGAGACTCAAAACCAATGTGTCACATTGCTTGAAATACACACATCTCAGGCTGTTCTGTGAGGGAGCACAGTGAAACGTTCCTGGAAGCTCTTCCTTGCAGGAAGCTAGAATGTAACTGTACTCACATTTCATCAGACAACAGGGGTTGGTATCATGAAGCATATGCAATATCAGTGATATTTGGTGTTCAAATCTCACCATAAAATAAGCGTTAGAAAACATGTTGTATTATCTTCTCTTCTACATAGCATGGTCATATGTCTCAGTTTTCCTCAGCCCATCTCAGCTTTCATCTCTTGCCTCTCCTTAATTATTAATAGATTCCCCTTTTACTCTCAAAATTCTACCAGTTTGATGACAATTTATGTGGTCATAGTACATATAAGATTTAATCATGACTTTCTCATACATTTTCTTAAGTCAGAGTACAACTCCTTTTAGCCTCTCCTGGGTGTGGTGCATGCATGTTTCAGAGTTGACTCCATGGGAAAAGTATAGAAAAGAGAGAAGAAGATTTTAAATGAAAAGTAGTATATTTTATATTTAGAAGTTACATATATATGTGTGTGTGTATATATATATACACACACACATATATATATATATGATACAATGCAACTAAGTGGCAAAGTTACCCCTGGCTACTGAGTGTGTGTGTGTGTGTGTGTGTGTGTGTGTGTGTGTGTGTGTGTCCGTGTAATAAACCCACTCCCTAGTCCTTGCTATGAGACATCATCAGTGACTTGAAACTGCAGGAAATTCTTTCTCGCCATTAGTAAGAAATCTAAGTATATTTTCCCAGAAAAATATTGTTGTCCAAGCTAGCAGAGCTCTGTGGGGTCAATAATAGAGATACGGATATTTCTGTATGTTTTATTACAGCTATATCTGTATATTTTGTTATATATATAATTTGTGACATAACATGGCTAAGTGGCAAAGCTACTCCTGTCCATCTCTTTGAGTGAATTGTTAATAGAACAGTTTTTTGTCATAAACTACATTGAACCCTGGATACTTTAAAGATTTTCTTCTGTAACTGATGCTAATGCAAAAGAGAGGAACAGGGAGACACTGATAAGAAGAATAAGAGATCATTACAATCTCTTTATTTATGACTAATGTGTTAAAAGTTGTAATCGTTTTTTTATTTTAATCCTCTTTACTATTATTGCTAATTAAAATACGTATTTATTTGTTTTGCTAAGTGAAATTTCTCTGTTAAACATAAGTAATGAAACCAAATGTTAATAACCAAATTATGATTATGACGTTAGTGAACATGATTTTCCACAAAAGAATCCTGCTTTGCCCTTTAACAGGAATTAAAGATGTCTTAATCCAAAGGATTTATAGTGAAAATTTGGGGGGGTATCTGAATAGAGAAGCCGGTGAGCAATTCGTAAGGCTTGAAGAGAACGCTTAGTATACATTCATGTACACAGAGGCATATAACAGTAATTAAGAGTTCAGACTCTGGATGTGTTCTGTGTCATCTCAATTCCTGCCCTGCTGTGTGAACTTGAAAAAGTTACTTAAATTCTTAATCACTCTTTGCCTCCGTTTCTTTACCAGAAAAATAAGAATAGTAGGGGTGACATCAGTGAAAATGGCAGACTAAGGCCCTCTGAAAATTGAAAATTCTCGCCTCCATAAAAGCAATAAGAACATTGAAAACAATTATCAGAATCAACTCTTTCAGAACACTCGGAATTAGCCAAAGGCTTACATGAATCCAGGGAGTAGTAATTCCAAAATTAAAAAAACATGTCTGAATCTAAGTAATATTGGTGAGCTGTGGGATATTTTAACTTGCCCTTTCCCAGTCCCCTCAGCCTGGCTCCATGACAGCCTTGACTTTCAGTGGCCCATGATTGGGGCAAACCAGCCGCATGGCAGCCACAGAGGGGCAGGACAGGCTGGAGCTCCTACAAAGCCCCATTCTCTGAGAACTGTCAAGATTTGATCTACCTAGTGGTTTTTTTGGAAGACCCTAGTTGTAAAGTTGTCTGTATTTGACCTGACTTGTGCCTTGCTCAGTGTGAACAGCCTTTTCCTCAGGAGCATTTCTCAAAAACTATCACAGGTAATTGTTTAACTTTGTGGTTGCCTGAGGTGGTAGATAAGAGTTAGGGTAACAATAGGCTAACAAAAAAGCATAAAACAAAAAGCTCAGCAATGAGATGTCCATAGAAAGCTTTGAATAGCGCTAATATATTTCTGATAACCTAGAAGGCCACATGTGTGGGTAGGCTAAGCTTGCATGAGTAGTGCTGTACACATGCTTAAAAGCACTGAGCTCTTACCTGTAGATAACCTTAAGGCTCTGTACATGCAGGAGATGAAGAATAGGATGGAGCTGTAAACTGTCTGGCTGAATGTTAAAAGCACGTACCAACATGAACACTGAGCCCCTCAGCAGAGACTGGAAGACTTGTTTGCTCTAGTCATTCAATAAAATCTCTGGCCAATCACTAGCTGATCATTAAGCTAACCAAGCAGAGACTTCAGTGACCACACATGACAAAAAATACAGATGTTACAAAATTAGTTCTGAAAGTCACTAAACAAACAACAAACCACAAAAAAAATGAGGGAAAATATTATTTCCAGAATCATTACATTGCATTATTTAAAATATTCAGTTTTCAACAAAAGTTATGAGACAGACAAACAAACAAAAAGCATGGCCCTAAGAAAATAATCCAATTCACAATAGCATAAAATAAAATAAAATAAAATAAATAGTAGTAAATTCAACCAAGGAGGTAAAAGATCTGTATACTCAAAACTGTAAAATATTGATGAAAGAAATAGAAGATGACACAAATAAATGAAAAGATATCCCATGATCATGGGTTAAAAGAATGAATACTGCTAAAATGTCCATACTATCCAAAGCAATCTGTAGATTCAATGCAATCCTTATTAAAATTCCAATGTCATTACTCACAGAAATAGAAAAAAAAATCCTAAAATGCACATGAAGCCATAAAAGACCTAGAATAGCCAAAGCAACATTGAGGAAAAGGAACAAAGCTAGAGGCATCATACTACTTGATTTCAAAATATATTACAAAGCTATAGTAATCAAAACAAGATGATACTGAAATAAAAACCAGACACATTAATCAATGGAATAGAATAAAGAGCCCAGAAATAAACCCATGCATCTATGGTCAACTGATTTTCAATAAAGGTGCCAAGAACACACAATAGGGTAAGAAGAGTTTCCTAAATACATGATGTTGGAAAAACTAGCTATCCACATGCAGAATAATGAAATTCTACCCTTATCTCATCTCCTGTGCAAAGATTAACTCAAATAGATTAAAGACTTAAATGTAAGATATGAAACTGTACAATGACTAGAAGAAAACAGGGGGGAAGTTACATGACATTAGCCTGGCAATGATTTCTTGCATATCACCTCGAAAGCACAGGCAATGAAAGAAAAAATAGACAAATGGTGTTGTATCAAACTAAAAAGCTTCTGCACAGCAAATGAAACAATTAACAGAGTGAAGACACAGCTAACAAATTGGGAGAAAACATTTGCAAATCATATACCAGATGCAGGGCTCATATCCAAAATACATACGGAGCTCAAACTGCACAATAAAAAGAAAACAAATAACCCTATTTTTTCAAATGGGCAAAGGACCTAAATACACAGTTCTCAAAAGAAGAGATACAAAAGGCCAACAGATATGTGAAAAAACACTCAGCATTACTAATCATCAGGGAAATGCAAATTAAAACCAAAATGAGATAGCACCTCACACCTGTTAGTATGGCTACTATCAAAAAGATAAAAGATATGTGTTGGCAAGCATGCGGAGAAAAGGATGACCTTATAAACTGTTGGTGGGAATGTAAATTAGTACAGCCATTTTGGAAATAGTGTGAAGGTTCCTCAAAAATCTCAAAATAGAATTAGTGTATGATCCAGCAATCACAATTTTGGGTATATATCCAAAGAAATTGAAATCAGTATGTTGATGAAATATCTGCACCCTTATGTTCATTGTAGTATTATTCACTATAACCAAGATGTGGAAACAACTTAAGTTCCCATCAACAGATGAATGAATATTTTTTTAAATGTGTGATATATTCACAATGGAACACTATTCCACTTTAAAAAAGAACAAAATTCTGTCATTTGCAACAACTTGATGAATCTAAAGGCTATTATGTTAAACGAAATAATCCAGGAAAGACAAACATCACATGATCTCACTTACATGTGAAATCTAAAAAGTCAAACTCATAGAAATATAGAATAGAATTGTGGTTACCAGAGGTGGGGGATAGGGGAAAGGTGGGAGGAGAGGGAAAGGGTAAATGTTGGTCAAAGGATACAAGTTCCTGTTAGACAAAATAAATAAGTTCTGGTGATCTGTTTTACAGCAAGGTGACTATAGTTAACAATAATGCACTGTATATTTCAATATTGCCAAAAGAATGGAATTTAAATGTCCTGACCACAATAAAAGGATAAATATGTGGAGTGATGGATATGTTAATTAGCCTGACTTGCTCATTCCACAATATATTCATGTTTGAAAATTTTACATTGTACCCCAGAAATATATACAATTATTTTTTGTCATTAAAAAGTTTTTTTTAAAAAAAAGAAGGTATGGTTCATGTACACACATACACACACACACACATTTGTAAGCAGTCAATAGAAACTATTCCTGAGAAAGTCTAGATATTGGATATAAATGACAAAGACCAAATCAGCCATTTTAAATATGCTCAAAGAAATAAGGGAAACTATGTCCAAAGCACTAAAGAAGAGTATGAAAACAAAGTCTCACCAAATAGAGAATATCAATAAAAGTAAATTAGTTCTTTAAAAACAGAGCCAAATATAGATTCTGCAATTGAAAAGCATAATACCTGAAATAAAAAATTCACTAAAGGGGATCAACAGCAAATTTGAGGAAGCAGAAGAAAGAATCAGCAACCATAAAGATGGATCAGTAGAGATTATTTAGTATGAGGAAGACAAAAAAAATAATGAAGAAAAATTATGAGACTTCAGAGAGCTGTGGGACGCCATCAGTTGGGCAAAAAAAAAAAATGTATAATGGGAATTCCAGAAGTTAGAGTAGAGAGAAAGGGGCAGAAAGAATATTTGAAGAAATAATGGCTGAAAACCTTTCAAATTTGATGAAAAATTTTAATCACACATCAAAGAAGCTCATCAACTCCAAGTAAGATGAACTCAGAGATTCACATCTAGACACATTATAATGAAACTGTCAAAAGCCAAAACAGAGTCCCCTTGCTCAAGGGTTCTTGGGCGTGGCTCTGGGTCATGGTCTTCCAATCTGGCCAGAGTAACTCTCTTTAGAATTATTTTACAGAGTTTGACTTTTTTTCCAATGACAAGATTGGCGCTCAACATGGGGCTCAGAAAAGACTCAGGACCACTGAAGGAGTAGCCCAAACTTGGTGCCAGGTAATGGCATGGCCCTTTTGGGCCCTCCGATGCCACCCTTCTCCTTGGGTGGAACTGTAACTTTAAGAAGAAAGTGAGGGAGAAAAGATGGCGGAGTGGAGGTAACCTCCTGGATTCCTGCTCCCAGAGAGGGAGGCGTAGATCTTGGTCTGCTACACATGAGTGGATAACTCCCCTGCGGGGAGTTCGCTACGCTCCCAGCAAAGGGGTTTTTTCTCCCGATCAGGTCTCTCAGGCGGGGGTCATCGCAAAGGATGAAAAAATAGTAGGAAACAGAAATAATAATAATAATACACAGAGCCCAAGATATAGTTTATAAAGTAAAGGTTTATGAAAATAGATAAAAGCAGGGTATCCGGATGGGGATATGTCCTCCCGCTAGAAATATCTCCAAAACTGAATATCCACACAGGTATTATATAGGGTAGGTACAGGCTCCCATTGCCAAGGGCAACGGAATTTACATACTAACAGGCAGTTTGCTTTAGGGTCAAAGTCTTCTAAAAGGCAACTACAGATCCTTTAACTAACTCTAACTAGGGGAACAATGAGTTGTAAAATCTTCTTGGGGCAAACTTCTAAGTTTTCTGATAAGGCTATTACTTTAGCAAAAAACAGAGACATCTTGGCTCCGGTGATTGTGTTCTTGGAGACAGAGATGATTTCAGAAGTCAACATGAGCTGTGCTTTGTGTTAATTACTTTAACCGCATGGCTCCTTCTGGGCCCGGCTTGGGCATTAGCATATCTCTCTGATCAGCTCTCATCTCCGGGGGGGTCCTTGCCAGCTCCGGCAACCCACGGCTCTAGGAAGAGGCCTGCCTTGTCTTTCAGAACAGGTGAGAACCATAGGCCCAGTTTACAGCTGTCTCTTTGAAGTGCAGCTTTTACTGACCAAGGAGACGCCCTCCTGAGACGAGGCAGATTTTGAACTAATACATTTCTTTTTTCTTTAAGGCAAAGCCTTATGTGACTTCTGAAATCAAATCTTGTCTCCAGAAATACAGGGGGCATTTCTATGACTCAGTATTCTTAGGCTCAACACTCCCCCACAAGAACAGTGTTGTGAATTGACAGAGAATCAGCGTGGGACCCAAAAAGCAGGAAAAAGAAAAGGTGAATGGGAGATAAGATCTCAAAAATCTGAGAGTGCGAGAGAATCAATAGAGAGTAGAGCATGGGACAACTGCACCCACCTCACCACCGAGTGAGGTGGGATCAGTCCCACAGGAAAACGTCTTGCTTCCCCACTGGCCTCCACACTCACTCAGACAAGGATCTGCCTGAAGTCGGTGCAAGATCACCACAGGAGACACGGGGGTCTGTGGAGAGGAGACATTAGCCGGAAGCATCTTGAACTCCCCGGAGCTCTGCGCCAGGACTGCCCTGGGTGGGGGAGGGACTGGTCTGGGCTATGGCTGGAGGCAGGTAAGAGACAGGTAAATTGCTGCTACCACTCAGCCAGTCCAGATCCACGGAGGTGAAAACTAAATAGGGGACTCTAACCTGGAAACCACCCCAAGGTAATAGGCCCATTCAGGGTGGATCAGAAAGAGTGACAGCTCCTGCTGAACAGGTGTGAGATTGCGGGAGGGTGACATAAAAGAGACAAGGGGGCATCCTGATGACTCAGCCCCCTGACCCAGCACCTGCCAACCCCTAAACAATAACCCCCCAGTTCTGGCGCTCTGCAGGCAGGCAGTTGCCATTTTCGGAGTCCACAGCCTAGCCGCTGCAATGTGAGGCGGTGTCGAGCAGCTCCCTTCCCCCAGCCCAGGGACACTTGCAATGAGCTCTGCCCTTACATGACCTACAGTCAACGGTCCCATTTTGATGTGTGAACTCTGAGTGCTCCCCCAGTCATGAGAGACTAGAACCTGGATCTTGCAGGCATTGGGGCAGGGGAGACTATTGCCCATGGGATTTGCAGCCACTGGGGTGCTGGGCAAACAGTGGCACCGTCCCCTCCCCTTAGCCAGCATCTTTCACCCGGAAGGTGGTAGGCGCCACCTCTGGAGATAGGGAGAGACAAGAAAAACCCACTTTCTCTCTGCAACCAGTGTGAATCTGGGTTGCAGGTCAAAAGTCATCAGCCCAGTGACTTTACTCATCAGACTGTTTTTAGGTCAACGGATGAAATCAAAATTCTGGGGCTAGACTGGTTGGCTGCCAATAGTGGGATCAATGGCCGGGGGAAAAATCCCTGGCAAGAAGCCAAAACAGGCTCCCCAAGTAACCCCACCCACCAAGAGCAGCCCCCCAACTGTGGTAGAAGAACCCTGAACAACACATAAGCGGCACCCCCTAGTGACAGAGGAAGCAACACACCTAGGCTGTTAGGCAGCAGCGGAGAACTGCCTTGCCCCAACAGCATCCACTGGAACAGAGCCTACACAGGGCATGTTACTTTCTAAATGAAAGCTGAAAGGTGAGAAGCAGCCATTGATCCAGATGGGAAGGGCTCAGTGAAAGAACTCTGGAAGTATGAAGAATCAAATGGAAAACACACCCTCAAAGAGAAACACCAGCTCTCTAGCAATGGACATTAACCAAACTCAGAACTAAAATGACAGAAGAATTTCAAACATGGATCGTATGAAAATTCAACGATATGCAAGAAAAAATGGATAACCAACACAAGGAAACCACAAAAAAAAATCCAGGACTTGGAAGAAAAATTCACTAAAGAAATCGAAATATTAAAGAAAAATCGAACTGAACTCTTGGAAATGAAGAATTTACTCAGCGAACTACAAAACACAATGGAAAGCCTCAAGAACAGGGTAAATCAAACAGAAGAAAGAATCTCAGAGATTGAAGATAACACCTTCCAATTAAATAAGTCAATCACAGAGACAGAGCAAAGAAATAAGAGACCAGAGTGTGCAAGAAATATGGGATTACGTGAAGAAGCCTAACATGAGAGTTATGGGCATTCCTGAGGGTGAAGAATATAATACACAAGGGCTGGATAAGCTATTTGAAGATATAATTGAGGAAATTTTCCCACACCTTTCTAAAAATCTAGATATACAGGTACAAGAAGCCCAAAGTACCCCTGGGAGAGTCATTGCAAATAGGAAGACACCACGTCACGCAGTCATCAGACTGACCAAAATATCCACTAAAGAGACCCTTCTTTGAGCTGTAAGGAGAAAGAAACAAGTAACATACAAAGGAAAGCCCATCCAAATAACGCCAGATTTCTCAACTAAAACCTTACAAGCAAGAAGAGACTGGGGCCCCATGCTCACTCTTCTGAAACAGAATAATGCCCAGCCTAGAATCTTGTACCCAGCAAAGCTGTTTTGTATACAAAGGAGTAAACTAAGACATTCTCGGGTAAACCAAGACTGAGGGAATTCATTAAGACAAGACCAGCCCTCCAAAAAGTACTCAAAACAGAGTTGTACATGGACCAGAACGAGAAACACTCACAAATGTAAAACTACTCAAAAGCTAAAGATCAAAGGCCAGACACCTCAATGGCTCAAGAGAGAAAACATAGCAATGAAATACGTCCTATGTTCATGGACAGAAAGACAATATCATCAAGATAGCAATACTACCCAAATTGATCTGCAGATTCAACACAATTCCTATAAAATCTCAGGTGCTTTTTTGAAGAAATTGACAATTTGATCTTAAAACTTTTATAAGAGTTCAAGGGAGGACCTAGAATAGCCAAAACAATCTTGAAAAAGAAAAAATTTGGAGAACTTACACATCTCAATTTCAAAACTTACTGCAAAGCTACAGTAATCAAGACTGCTTGATAGTGGCATATTGATAGACACATATATCAATGGTATAGAATTCAAAATCTAGAAATAAATGCATATGTTTATGATCAATTGATTTTCAATAAGAGTATCAAGAAAATTCAATGAGGAAAAAATAGTCTTTTCAACCAATAGGGTTGGGACTTCTGAATATCCACATTCAAAAGAAAAAAGTTGTACCCCTACTTCATACCATGTACAAAAATTAACTCAAAATGGACCAATAATCTAAATGTAAGCATTAAACTATAAAACAGTTAGAAGAAAACATAGGAGTGAATCTTTGTTTTCCTGAATTAGATTATGTTTTTTAGATATGACACCAAAAGCACAAGCAACAAAAGAAAAAATGGATAAATGGATGTCATCAAAATTAAAAACTTTTACGCTCAAAGGACACTATAAAGAAAATGAAAACAGAACCCACAGAATGGAAGAAAATATTTGTAAATCACATATCTGGTAGGGATCTAGTATCCAGAATGTATAAAGTACTATTATGATTCAGCAATAAAAAGACAAATAAACTGATTAAAACCTGGGCAAAGGATTTGAATAAACATTTCTCCAAAGAAGATACAAAAAAATCTACATTAAACACATGAAAAGATGTACAACATGAATAGCAAATAGAGCAATGCAAATAAAAATCACAATGACATACCACTTCACATTCACTAGGATGGCTATAATCAAAAAGGACTGTAACGAGTGCTGGCAATGATGTGGAGAATTTGCAATCCTCATATATTGTCAGGGGAAATCCAAAATGGTGAAGCCACTATAGAAAATAGTTTGGCAGTTAAAGGTTAAATATGGAATTGTCATATGATCCAGCAATTCCCTAGGTATATACTCAAAAGAACTGAAAGCATATGTTCACACAAAAACTTGTATATTAGCACAATTTATAATAGCCAAAGAGTGGAAACAACCCAAACCCTTCAACTGATAAATGGATAAACAAAATGTGATATATTCATACAATGGAGTATTATTCAACCATAAAAAGGAATGAAGTTCTGTTCATGCTACATGGATGAACCTTGAAAACATTATGCTAAGTGAAAGAAGCCAGTAACAAAAGGTCACATTCTCTATGGTTCCTTTATACGAAATGTCCAGAATAGGCAAGTTTATAGAGACAGAAGTAGATTAGTGGCTGCCAAAGGCTGTGAGGTGAGAAAGAACGAGGAGTGACTCAGTGGGTTTCTTCTGGGGATGATGGAAATGCTCTGGAATTAGACAGTGGTGATGATTGCCCAACCCTGGGAATATACTGATATGTACACTTACAAAGGAGAATTTTGTGATTCATGAATTATATCTTAATATTTTAAAAAAGAAAAGAAATGGTAATAAGAATGGCATCTTTCTCAAAAGGTTGCTGCTGTGAGGATTGAAAATAAGTAAAGACATATAAAGCAATTAGCATAGTGCCAGGCTAGATGATGGTGATGATGATGGTGATGAGGAGGAGGAAGGAGTCATCTTGGGGAATGAACTGTGCTCATACGTTTAAAGCCTAAATTTCAAACCCCAAAGTGATCCATCTGCACTCTACTTTGTTTTTCCCTTCTCTTCCTCCCCTTACTCCCTCCCTTTCTGGATCTGGCCCTGGTTCCAAACCCTGTTCGCAGCTCAATCCAAATGCAAGTATCTACTTGTGGTAATTTTTACAACCTTCTCTCCTGCTTGACTTGCAAAGTGAGGGTGTCTCGAAATTTTCCCAAGTAGCTGCAACTTCTGACATGCAGTACCGGCACAGAGACCGGCTCAGCACCCACCTACACAACGAAACAGAAACCTCAGCCAGTCGTGTGAGGAGAGGGGATAATTTTGGAAACTAGGAGCCGATGTCATCATTTTAATGACACAAGAACAGATTTTGTGGTTTGCACCCATTTGCAACGTTCCCGCTCACAGACAAGCTTTTTGGAGAAAGTGATTCATCAGTCAGCCATCCCATCTCAAGCAGCGGAGAAACAAATCACCATGCTGCACACATCATAAAAATGGAAATTGAGGAGGCTGTTCATTAATGCAGATTAGTTTTAAGCTTGGAATGGCTTCGCTCTGCCGAGATTAATACATACACAAGAAATTCTCCGTGGGCCTTGGGTCCTTGGTAATATATAGTCCTTATTACCTTGCTGACTAATGAACCCACACACTCAGGAGGAGCAACTTCCAATCGCCCGTGCTCAGATTAGCTGCCAGGGACAGGCTTTCCCATCACACTGCCTTCCCCAGCCTGGTATCTCTGGTTGGTCTTTGCCATCCCTGAGCCAGGCAGGGGTTGCTGCCATTGGTCTGTTCTTACCAAACCTAAAGAATGGTTTTGTATTTAGGTTCTCCTCAGCTATTTTTTAACCAAGCAACTAAGCACCAAGTAACCTAATGAGCTAATTCATGAAAAGAGTTAAAGGCTGAAGATGGTTTAACGTGTTGCCCCTCTCCATATTGGAATAGAAATATATTTTGAAGAGAGCCTTAAAGCCTGTAATGTGAAGGGTTGATTAACAGAAAAATTTTAGGTCTTGAGAAAAACTGAAAGGGGTTTTCTTTCTTTTTTTTTTTTTTTTTGTTATGAGGTGGAGCATTCCAAATGCTTCAAATCACACCCTGCAGGCCACTGCCTTATTACAATCAAATTAGAGCTGACATTTATGTCAAATTTAGCTCAAGAGTATAGGCCAGCTCTGAGCAGGCACTACTGGTTACTGGCTATACAGTAGCCTGCCTCTTCTCTTTTATTTCTCTTTCTTCACTCTTCTTTTCCTCTTTTCTTGTCTCATTCTCTCTCTTTCTCTCTCTCTCTCTCTCTCTCATATATTGGTCATAATTCCTCCTTTAATGTGCTGCTGTGCTCATTCTTTCCCCATGGAATTTGCATGATGAAAATATGAACGTTGCACAAAAAGACGTATACCTTTAATAACACTAACCACAACAACAAAGGCAATCATTTGTGAGTAGTCCTTAAATAGAAAGCCCTGAATCTGTTCTCCAAACCTTTTTGAATGTACCCCTATGTAAGTAAATGATTTTTAAAATGTACTTCCAATATGTACATATGTCTATTTACAAATTATATACATGTACTACCACTATATACTATATACAGTAAAACATTCAAAAAAAATTAAAGGATAAGATTAAATCAGGGTTAGCAAACTTTTCTAAAGCACAGATAGTGAATATTTTAGGCTTTGTAGGGCATATGATTTTTGTCACAACTACTTAACTCCGCATTGTAGCATGAAATCATCCATTGACAATATGTAAAAAAACAGGCATTGCTGTGGTTCCAGTAAAACCAATTTACAAAAACAGAGGGTGGACTGTATTCAGTCCATGGGCCGCAGTTTGCCAACCCCTGAGTTAAAAACATAAACATAACTAAAAGTCCTAAATATTTTCCTATACCCACTTGAAGATCACTGCCCAAGAATACAAAAAGGAATATGACTAAAGACCTTCCTTTATTCATCAATTCTTTATTGCTACTACAGAGTGTAATTTACTCTATTATTTCTATATACTGAGACAGAGTACAAAACACAGCTAGGTTGACATATAAATGCTAAGCTGTGGGCTGAGTTCACTTCTAGCTATATAATTTACTCCACAAATTATATTATCTTACTATACTTTATATATATATAGCAATATACAAAAATATGTATAAACATAACTACAAGTTATATTTGTCAACAACTCTGTGGTTCAAATTCACACTTTAACAAAATGCCTAACTACTGTGTTGTAGACCTTTGGAGATTCTACCAAAAAATCAAAGACATAGATATCAAATTAGAAAATCCCAATGTACTACTAAATAATGAAAATAAAACTCCAATTCAAGCCCTAAGACCTCTGTGTGTGCAAATGTGTGTGTCTGTGTGTGTGTGTATTGGATAAACAAATATTGTCATCTTAATCTTCAAAAATATCATTACCAATGCTGTTGTATTAAACCCAATGTTGTCTCCCTGTTAATCTATAAACAGAGATCTTGGAAATTTTTGACAAATTACTGAAGTCATCTATATTAAATCCTGTGGAAATTGGGAAAAAAGACTGATGAAAGTAGCAGCTTATGAATATCAGACTGGATTCATTGATTTTTTTTTTATCTTGCTTCACTGGTGTAGAAAATCTTAAGGCTATATCGGCATGTTTAGAATGTTAGTGCAATCAGCCCTCCTGATGCAGGGCCCTTTCTATGAGGCTCTAGTAATAATTTCACCAAACAAAATGGAAAAGTTACTTTAATCATTTTAGTCAAATTGAATGTGTCAAGGAGAAATACTATGAATAGTAGAAGCACTAATTCAAAAACATGCCTTTAGCCCCAACTCTCCTGAGTGAGACAGAGAAGGGAGATTGCATGTCCCAAGAAGAAGATGTTAGCAATCAGGAAAACTTAGTTCTAATGCAGTTTGAATGCAACCCATTCCACCAACCTGAACTTCAGTTTGCTTATTAATATGATGATAATAATACATGACCTACAAAGCTATCGGGAGTTTAAGATGAAATAAAATATGTAAGTATCTCATAGGGTGCCTGGAACACAACAGGTGCTCGCTAAATAGCTTGCATCTTTTTTCTCCTTCTTTCTCCTTTTTGTATCTCAATAGCATCATCTCTAAAACAAACAAAAAAAACCTCTCAAGTTCATATGATACCTACGAAGATCCAAGAGATAATTAGTGAAAAAAAGGACTAGCAAAATAGAAAATTATCAAACCCTGAAAGAGTTGGATATAACTAAAATTAGCCCAAATTATCCTGATACATTGCTGCCTCCTAATGCTCCACACAGGCTATCTTTTGGTCCCTATAGAAAAAGAAATGCTCTACATCTCCCCTTCAAAAGAGATTGCCACAGGTTGATGCCAAAAAGTCCTTCCCTGAACAAGTATTTTCCATGTCTACTGACAAAGGCTCTTCCTTGTGCCATTTGAAACCCCATGCAAGGTTTTATGCCCCAAAGGCCACTTTTCTGTATGCATATCAACACCAGTCTTGGTACACTCAATGCAAGCCCAAGGTAACCAAGAAAAACAAAAGAGAGATGCAATTCCTTCTCCTTCTCTTTCCTCAGCATCCTAGGATATCACCACAAACCTCCGAAATATTTATCTTATTTACCTGAAAGTTGCTGTGCAATAGTAATTTATGTGGTGTGACTTGAGGGAGGCCAAATAGCCAAATAGCCAGTGCGTTCGAAACTGATAACCATACATGACTTAAAAATCTCATCATCATCAACATTTTTAGTCATGGGTAAATTCACCAGATATGTCTGGTTTTCTACTTTTCAGGGCACATCATAGGATCTTACTTCTTACTCCTTCTCCTTGTGGTTGGGTGTGCCCATGTGACTGGTTCTGACCAATGAGTGGCAATTGGCAGTCTCACGTGGTCCCCAGGCTGGAGGATTTAAATGCCAGTGGAAGACCTTCCAGAGCTCTTTTTCTCCAGTAATATGATGACTTGCAACATTCAAGGTGGTAGCTGCTCTGCCAACCAGGGTGAAGATACATAACCAGGGCCCATAACCACTCCATAATGTGACAGAAGCATAAAATAAACTTCTGTTGTTTTAAGTCACTAAGATTTGGGGATCATTTGTTAATGCAGCACAACACAGCCTATCCTCAGAGCTACACCAACAAAACTTGTCATTGCTTCCTTAAAGGCAGATTTTTAACTCAACTGTTATCAGTAGTAATTAATATACAAACAATTAACAAGTTAACCTGAGGAAAGAGCATATTTTTTTTAAGAAATAAAGTATGAGCTTTGGTATTTGATGATAAAGAGAGAAATCATTAATACTCACTATTCCAAAATATGATACAGTGCCAAGGAAGGCAGGCCAGAGAGAGACAGTACTGGAAATTCCTTTGAACATATAATGGCCTGAGTGCTATAATATATCTATAGTTAATAATTATTATCATAATTACAAACATTTAATGAGAATTTGCTATATATTTATTAAGCATTGTGCTTAATGTTTTACATCAACTACGGTATCTCATTTAATTCTTAAAATAACCTTATGAGGTTAAAAAGCTATTCCCATCTTACATGGATGATAAAGAAAGCAACGAAAAGATAAGTTACCTGCTGGTTACTTTCAGATCTGTCTCAAGCCAAACTAGTGTCTCAACAGAAATGGCAATAGATACATAGATGATAGATAAATTGAGAGATTGAAGGAAGAAAGGATAGAAGGGAGGGAGGACAAATGATACTATAATTATAAAGCATATGAATCTTCCCTTATGTGGCAATACTGAATATTTTCATTCTAGGTTCTTGCCAAAGAACATAATTTTATAATTCTCTATCCTCTGATCCTTATCTAAAGCTCAATGATAGGAAATCATTTCTCCTGGAGGACTGCCTGAAAAATATGCAGTCTACCCTTTCTTTGAGATCAATAGCTCTTAATAATTAGGGAGAGGGCAGAGACCCCTTTATTAATCTTATGAAACCTTTGGAAACTTTTCCTAAAAAAATATGTATGCAAACTTTTAGAAGATCCACAGACAGCCCCTTGAGCCCCATCACGGATTCCCTAGGGCTATGGTCCGCAACCCCTGTTAGGAACCAGCTGTGCATCACAGCCTGAGCTCCGTGCTCCCCACCTGGTCTGTGGAAAAATTGTCTTCCATGAAACTTAGGAAACAGCTGCACAGCAGGAGGTGAGTGGCAAGCAAAGCTTCATCTGTATTTACAGCCACTCCCCATCATTCCCATCAACGGCTGAGTTCCACCACCACCCCCACCGTCACCCCCACCACCATCAGTGGAAAAATTGTCTTCCATGAAACCAAGTCATCTTCTGCCTGTCTGAGGGGAAATACAGTCAGATCAGAGTAAACCCTTATACTAAACCTCTTATACCCCAAACATGCCAACTTGAAACACAAAAGTAATTACCTTGTGGGGTTGCAAAAACTTAAAAACCTACTCACCACATTTCATTTCATAATTTATGAGTGCAGACCTCATAAAATGTTGCCCTTTAAGGGCCAAACTGCCTCCTAGCCCTGGATTATCTCCTTCCCCCACCACCACCAGTCTAACCTTCCTTGTGCCCAATCCCACCAAGTCTAGACACAAAGAATGTGGTTGATGAGAGGGGAAATCCCACTGTCAAGATGAATGGCAATGTAACATTAAGTAAGAAAAACAGGTTATAGCTTTACATGCAAAATAACAATTACTCCATCATTGTTTATAAAAACAACAAAAAAATACCAAAATGTTAATAATAGTTATCTCTAGAGGGTGAGATTGATAGTGAGAATTTTGTTCATAATATTTGCTGTTTTTTCAAGTTCTTTACATAAGCATAATGTATAATGTTCATAATCAAAAAAACAAATGTTATAAAGAGTATGCGAGAACTATTAGCTCTTGCTAGCATCTCCAAATACACTGCTGTCTCTTAAAATAAAGAAAGACAAGGAAATGAACATGTGCTAACGATTTCATGTTCATTATGTCATTTAATCTTCACAACAAGCCTACAATATAGATGCTATCCACCTTTATAACTGAAAGGAAAAAAAACAGATTTATGGAGGCTTAAGAAATGTCCCCATAATCACATGGCTAGAAAATAGCAGAGCTGACTTTTAATCTCAGCTCTGTCTGGCTTTTTCAACCTGGACACTTTCTATTTCTCAAGTGATAGAAATAGTCAAAAATGAAAGAAATAATTAAAGTTAGTATTGTACCTTCCAAGTCTCAGACATGACTGGTGAGGAAAATGTCTGTGTTTTGTAGACTGTGCCCATGCTGGGGGGAAATGACAGTTTCTCTGTCTTTAAAGCCAAGGCTGCCAACCCACTGGATGGACCGCTTCTCTACATGGAGCACGAGGATGTTTCAGAACTTGAAGAAATGTGAGAGCCACACTCGTTAACCGAGTAATGAGCCTTTACAGGGAAGCAAGGTCACTGCCTGCAATGGCAGACCAGACCAAGACCCAGCAGTCACTGCTCCAGAACACGGGCTCCCATGCAGGCCTGCCCAGCTTTCCACTCTTTTCCCAAAAATTCCTGAAGAAAATCAGTGTTTTTTCTCAATGCAAGACTGCAAGGCCATGCCTGGGGCCAAGAGCCAGACAGTGCTTGGCTGGATTCGCATCAGACGGCTGCATGACTGGCCCTGTGGATTGGAGACTGGAGCTTATAAGGCCAAGGTTGCTGTTTCATTTAGTTATCTTTCTATGAAGACAATCTCTGCACACTTTGTGGAGTCTGCACTGCTGCTATGTACCAGCCGCCTCACGAATGCCTGGGTGGGGCTAAAAGGAGGCTTCAGGGGGGCTGAGGGCAAGTCAGCACTTCTGATGGGCCATCTTTGAAAACTGCGACTTTAAAATGATGAAAGTTCTTGAGGCCTTCCGATACCAATAACATGAAGATAACCTCTCACCCTTCCCAAAACTTACTGTGTGACAATAAAAAAAAAACAAACAAGGGAATAAACTCCAAGGTTCTTCCAAGAACCTTCCCATCATGTGCTTGGGGGTGTCTCCTGGCCACATCATTCATTCCTGGCTCTGTCGCATCTTCCCAGGACATAGAAATTCTGTAAACCGCCCGTTACCCTGAACTAAATTACTTCCTTCTTAAATAAGCTAGTATGGATTCTGTTGCCTGCCTTTGGGGGATTGGGAATAAAAGGGAGACGGTTATTGCATTCATTATAAATACTTCTGTACGATTTTATTTTTTACTATGTGCACATATTACTTTGAATAGAAAATTAAATTTTTTAAAAGATAGTAATGGACAAAAGAAATTAGGCTTTGTATCTAAGTCACAGAATAGCAAATTCATATAGGCCACAAACATGGACAGTTCTCCAAGTCCTTGGTAATCAAATTGAAGTCACGCTATATCCATCAAACTGGCATAAATTTAGAAGTACCACCTCTATTACAGGTTGAAATGTAGAGAAAACTATACTTTGAGGTGGAAATATGAAATGTTGTCTTGTTGGAAAACAATCTGGCAACACTGCTTAAAATATAGATTAAAATTCAACTCAGCAGACCCAGCGCTTGAAATATATCCTACAAAAATCAATAAAACCACCAGAACTTAAGGACCATTTGTTACGGCATTGTTCATGGTCCTAAAAACTGGTCAGAAAAAGTGACTAATGAGTACTGGTGGAAAGACTAAATAAACTAGGGTTCACTCACCCTAGACCTTTTAAAAGAATGAATATCATTTGATATGAAGAAGTTTCCATAAGATGTTGTTGAATAAAAAATAGCAAGCTCAAGAAAAGTGTGAAGACTCCCCAAACAAATTATTTATTTCCCTAAATCCCAGCTTTTTCTCACACTGTTCCTTTCACTTAAAATATCTTTCCTCTCAGGCCAGGTGTGGTGGGTCACACCTGTAATCCTAGCACTCTGGGAGGCCCAGGCAGGAGATCTCAAGGTCAGGAGTTCGAGACCAGCCTGAGCAAGAGTGAGACCCCGTCTCTACTAAAAATAGAAAAAAATTAGCTAGACAACTAAAAATATATAGAAAAAAAAAATTAGCCAGGCATGGTGGCGCATGCCTGTAGTCCCAGCTCTCAGGAGGCTGAGGCAGAAGGATTGCTTAAACCCAAGATTTTGAGGTTGCTGTGAGCTATGCTAATGCCATGGCACTCTAGCCAGGGTGACAGAGCAGGACTCTGCCTCAAAAAAGAAAAAAAAAAAAAAAAATATATATATATATATATATATACACATACATACATACATATATATACATATATATATATGTATGTATCTTTCCTCCCTTATATGAATCTTTTATCTGTGCCTAGCAACTCTTACCAGTTTTGAGTATTAGTTAGCTTAACCTTTTTGGAACAGTAGTACAAAAATATGATTCAAAATATAAAATGTACAACCATTTGACCCAGCAATCTTGTATCTCTGAATTTACAGTGAGGAAGTAAATGCATAAATGAAGCATGAGACATATACAAGGAATTTTATAACAGCAAAAAAAAATGGAAGCAATCCAAAAATATTTATTATGGAAGGATTAGTCTAATAGGTATGATTCATATGCTCAATAGAATATTATACAGCCATTAAAATGATCATATGGAGTATGGAGGTCATACTAAACATAAAAAATATTGGGGACATATATGCTGCATAAATGATAAATGTTAGTTACAGAAGAATAAGTTATGTTCTAGTACAAAATTAGGTCCATCTATCTGTGAATATATTCATATATATTTATATAGAGATTGATGCTAAAAGAATTTTTCAAAAAATTTTAACAGTAATTATCTTTAAACTTATGAGATTTAATCTAGTTTGTTCCTTTTAATTTTTCCTGTCTCTGTACTATCTGGGTTCCCCTTCCCCAAATTTATATATTAAAATCCTAACCTCCGATGTGAAAGTATCAGGAAGTGGGGCCTTTGGGAAGTGATTAGGTCATGAGGGCAGAGCCCTCATAAATGGGATTAGTGTATTATAAAAGAGACCCCGGAGAGCTGCCTTACCCCTTCCAATGTGTGGAGAAGGTGCCATCTATGAACCAGGTAAAGGAGCCTCACCAGACACCCTGGGGCTCTGCTTCACCTTGATGTTGGATTTCCCAATCTCCAGAACTATGAGAAAAAAGAAATGTGGCTTATAAGCTACCCAGTTTATGATATTTTGTTATAGCAACCCAAACAGACTAAGATGTATACTGTTTTAATTTTTACCCATAATATGTTATATTTTACAGAAACAATATTACTATTTAAAAAAAATAAGTCTACAGCTCTATAAATTCCTAGTTTCAGAATGCTACATTATGTTTACTAAACCTAATAAAATAATCATAACTAACATTTACTGGGCATTTACGTTATCCGAACATACTTATTAGGCAGGTACAATTATTATTCCTATTTTACAGGGAGGAAAGTGAAGCACAGAGAAGTCACTTACTTTACAAAATGGAACTATGAGATTTTAGAAAGATTTTCAACAATTTTAAAACAACAATAACAAAAAAGTTTTATATTTAACAGCAGTTCACCTCATTTATCTGGAAGAGCCCGTAAACCAAGACCTCTTATCCAATCTTTTTGACCCTAAGCAATCTGGTTTTTAGCATGAAGGTTTAACTCTTTCTTTGTTCTTAACTATGTGCCTTCTTCCCCAATGTATTTTCTGCCACCTTTTAAAGCATGCAATGGTGAAACTTTCTAATTGTACTTGGTTATATTCGTTTGCATGCATCAGTGTCGGTGTGGTTATAAAAATCATCCTTTGCAAAATTTTCTTTTATGCTGAGACACCCAGAAGGTAAAAAACCCCAGAAGGTAATAAACAACTCAAACCTTGAGAGCCTAAGGTGTTGTCATATAGAAAAAAATATTCAACAGACAGCAACCCAACACCCGTGCACTTCACATTTCAGAGCACGCAATGGAAGAGATGTAATTACCATGGATAATTGATTCCTGGTAAAATGTCACTGAGAATGAGAACTCATTAATGTATCATTTCAATCACTGGAGACACCAGGTGCTCTTACTTAGGGTCTGCTCTTGTGGTATCCTGACATCTTTCTCAGGGTTACTCCCCTCTTCAAAGGAAAAAATATAAACATGCATTTGTATATTATGATTTGAAATGAATTCTCTTCAATTTCTGTAAAAAAAAAAAACATAAAAATTATCTATTCAGGTAAACTTCTACATAATTCAAGGAGATCCATGTGAGATTTCTGTCTAAAAGCCTGAACTTTAAGCATTAAGCAGGTGTGTAAGTTTGGTAAATATAAGTGAAGATTGGCAAAAAAAAAAAAAAAAAATACTCTCTCTCGCTTGTCTTTATTAATATTATTTTGGAAATTTTAAAAAATTGATGAGACTGAAAGGAAACCTGTTATATCAGGATTATCTCACAAATCATGCTTCCATATCAGAGAGTTCAAACAGCCCCAGAGATTACAGTAGTTTAGGAAAAAGTCCTAAATGTATTCCATCAAATTTTTAAATCGTCTCGTCTGTTCTTATGTATTTCATGATTCACAAAAGTCCCAAATATCTAAACAACTAAAATTGAAATGGGATTAGTGATGATGATGATAAAAATGATGAAGGTGAAGAAGAAGAAGAAAGGGGGCGGGGGGAGCAGAGAAGGAGATGGTAGTGGTAATGATGGTTATGATGATGATAGTGGTGATGATGGTGATGGTGATGATGATGGTGATGGTCACGATGCTGATGATGATGGTGATAGTGATGATGATGATGGTGATGGTGGTGATGATGGTGAAGGTGAAGGAGACAGGGAGATGATGGGTACCTTTTTGCTTTAATCACAAATCTATACTTTCAGATTCTGAATATACCTTGAAACGACAATCTTTGGGATTGAAAAGATAAACTACATTTCACATTAGATATTTTGCCCTTTTACTTTTCAGTTTAGTTATTATTTTTAACACCAATCTCCATATCACCCTCCATGAGAGATACTTTTCAAACTCATTTCTTTTAGCCAAATAGGCTTGTCCTCAAAAAAAAAAAAAAAAATGAGGGGGGATTTTTTAACCAGAAAAAATGAAATTGTCTCTATGCTAAAAATACTTCGCCTTGAAAAGCATTTGTGCTATTTCAAATGAGTGTTTATTAACATGGAAAATTCATCTTGAAATGTTAAGTGAGAAAAATCAGGTTACAAAATAGAATGCACAGCACGATGCTCATTTTGTACACAGATATGACATTAATATATAGTTTTCCCTGGGTTGTAGAAGTATAAATGATTTTATATGTTCTTGAGTATGGAGTTTGTTTGTTGCTTGTCTTTATTTTTCAAAACTTTTTTGCAATGAGCATGTAATACTTTTGTGATTAGAAAAAAATATATTTTTAAGCCTATGCAATGAAAGAGGATATTTTTTTTTTCTGGCTGTGGCTAGAATATTAAAACTGTGAATAGAATGCTTATATTGAGAAGGCAATGAAACCTGAAAATACAGACCTGACCTCTCTGCTAGGACTGAGCTCATAGCAGTGAAGGGGCTCTCGGGATGGGGGAGGCTGAAGATAACATGAAGTGTTGAAGAGGAAACATTTCTAAGGGTCAGGGAGAGGGGTCTGAAGGAGCCAGAGTTAATTTCAGCTCAGCAAATACTTATTTATCACCTGCTCTGTACCAAGCATTGAGCTTCACAGTAGTATAGAGAATCAGAACATGCACGAACCTTTCCCTTGGTGATCCTATGGCTGAACAGGAGAGAGAGGAGAAATGAGAACTTCAACGCAGTAGGAAAAATACTATGTGAAGGTAGGTGCCAGCTTCCATGAAATCCCAGAGGAGAGGCCTGGGAGGGAGGATGTGAGGGTAGGTTCTTCACAGAGATGGTTATAAAAGGACAAGTAAAACTGAAGAAGGGAAAGAGGAGAGAGAATGTGCCAGGTTGAAAAAAATAGCATTAACAATGACACAGTCACCCAGGGTGAGGCATGGGGTGTGTCGATATCACTAGAGTGACGAGTGAAGCAGAGAAGGTGGATGAGGTTGAGAGGTTCCACTCCTGGAAATCAGACCAGGCAAGTTAGAATTTAACTTATAGGGGTAGAAGTCCACATATGGATTTTAAGTGGGTTAACAATGTTGAGCCCTGTGCTCCCAGAAAATACCGATGGTTAAGAAATCCCTCCATGTTTTTGTGTCCCTGAAATGGCTTAGTAAAAACAAACCACCCTTCCCTGTATGACTTAGGCAAGACTTGCCATCCTCCCTTTCTCAAGACTCCCATCAGACTCACGATGCCTCCTTTGTTACCTATGACAAGGCTGGACACAGTCCTTTCCCCTTTTGCCTGACCCTGCTGACATGGCCAGACACAGACTGTATTAGTTTACTGGGGCTGCTGTAACAAAGCCACAAACTGGGTGGTTTTAAAACAACAGAAGTTTATTGTCTCACAGTTCTAGAGGCTTGAATTCCTAAATCAAGGTTTAGCAGGGCCATGCTTTTTCAAGGCATTTGAGGAGAATCTACTCCATGCTTCCCTCTTAGCCAGCAATCCTTGACATTACTTAGCTTACAACTGCATAACTCCAACCTTTGCCTCTGTTTTCTTTCACATGGCATTCTTCTACCTGTGCATCTCTGTCTTCCCCTTATCTTATAAGGACACCAGTCATATTGGATTAGGGCCCACCTCAGTGACCTCATCTTAACTTGATTACATTTTCAAAGGCCCTGGTCCAAATAAGGTCACATGCACAGGGACTGGGGGTTAGGACCTCAGCATATATTTTGGGGAGACATAGTTCACAGCACAGATCTTCCAACTTCACATTCTTTACTTCATGAGTGATTAGCTGAGATTGGAGCTGTTTGTGCCTCTGAAACCAGCTAACCACAGGGGGGAAAATATATTCCTGTACAGATAACTGACTGAGACCTTTGCTGTTCACAAAACAATCCCAGCTATAAACCATCCCTCCTGCAACAAGCTGACCCACAGGGTTTCCTCATGAAAGTCTAAGGCAAAAACACCCTGCTGAGACACTCTAAACCTTCAGATCTGGGGTGCTTTCCCTATTGCAGTAGCCTGAATGAAATAAATCTCCTTACTTGTTTGGTTTTTTTCTTTGAAAGGGTAGGGTGTCATGGCCACATTCTCACATGTGTTTTGAGTAACAATACACTGTGGTGAATACCGTGGTGCCCGGTCCACACTCCTGCACGGGACCACTCACACTAGCATTGCTGAGAGTATCACCTGCTGATGGCTCACATCTGTACCCCTTACTGGGAAGTGCCTCAGTTTATTCACTGTTGGTGCTTTAAAGACTAAACTGATGTGACAGGATAATACATTTGTGGCTTCTTACTTCTGACCATAGATATTACCTCTCTCCCCTCCAAGCAACACCAGAAAAACATGGAGCCAATCCTGATGTTGACTTTTCTTGTGTGCTTGGTTTTGCAGGAAGCAGAAGCTGATGTGCACCCAGGAGATGACACTCCCTTCCCCCACCCAGGCTTCTGTATCCAAGACCCACTGAAGCAATGAGACTGAGTATTCACAGAGCAATGGAGTGTGGTTGGGCAGGGAAAATGGAAGAAGCCATATCAAGAGCAGCTGGAATTTCTTATTAAGATAGCCTGAAAAGGAGATGTGGAATTGTAATAGCCGCTTAAGAAGAAGTGCTAGAGTTGGCTCAAGGATTCTGAGAAGAATAAACATCAAGAGAAATAGCCTTGGGAGCAGTAGCCAAAGATGCTACACCAATGCTTGCCAGGGAAGCAGTAAAGCCACTCACATTCAAATGGAACATGTAAGTTTGAACCATGAGAATCTCAGTCATCACAGTGATGCTCTATAATAGACCAGAGTCTCTTCCACCATCCCCACCCCCTGACCCTGATGTACCTGTCCAGAAATGGAGTGATCTTCTAAACAAGACTGAGATCTAATTCTCACCCAGTATAGAGTTAACGCTCAAAGTCAGAATAAATTTGATTTATAAAACCAAGGCATTTCTTACCTCTCAAGAGTGTATATCAAATTTCTACTGCCATGGAGGCACTGCAAGCCAGACAGACAGAAGTGCATAAATAAGACAGCTATCAACTGCAGATCTGAGCACAGTGTGTCTCCTAAAGCTGCAGCTTAAAGATCATAAATAAAGCCCTCTGGAAATCCACTTTTAAGGGAACTTTGGCCAATCACCCTTCCCAATGCCCTGCAAACAAAACACCTCCTTCTTGTCCCTCATTTCTTTTATAAACAGGAAATCAAACTGCCATCTCTGTGTCCAAATCGACTTAAATCCAGACACATAAGGGCAGGATCAACAGGTCTTCCCCACCTTCATAGTTAGTGGAAAGAAGAGGTAGAATGTCCCTCCTTCCAGGAATCCCCCTCAGCTGGGCCTCTGTTTCCAAACAGCTAAAGGAGACTATCATGAGAAGACAGACTCTCAAACCCACATGGTGACAACAAATCATCTAGCACCATTTCAGGGAGACATGTTGGCTGGCTGCTGGAAACGCTCAGGAAGGAAGGAAGGGGTTGTTTTATAGAGAATGAGCTTTGTACTAGGAAACCTGCTTGAGCTATAGGCTATAATCTCCTGCTGTTTACCTCTCAGCAATGTTGAAGTCCTGTCTCAAGGCTCTCACAGTACGTTGCTATCTTCCTCACAGCCTTGTTCCCTGCCATCCCCTCCCCTCCCGCCAGGTGGAGTCAGAGAGACTCCCAAACACCCTTCAGGCCCCCCCCATCTCCCCTCCTTCCTCTGCCTTCCTAGGCCCCTCACGTCTCTGTAACTGGTTCACTGGCTCTTGTCCGGTGCCAAGGGAAATGCTCTTCGGTGTGGCTCTGTAGCTTCTCCCTTCTGTGTCCTTGACAGCATCTTACGACCTCAGCTTTCCAGTCTCTCTCAGTCATAAGAAGAGTCTCATCTGAATCATGTAGACCCACCTTTCAGGAATTGGGAAGCCCTGCCCAGAATCAATCAAAATCCAATCTCACGTGCAATGTGAAGGCTTTCCCTTGTCCCAGCCCAGGTCTGACCTACAGCTTAGGAGGGAAAGGGTAAGGTCTGACCCTTCACTCCTCCTCAGCCTCCACCTCTCTCAACCCAGTCTCCCTTCCTCTCAAGAGCAGCAGTCCAGGAGGAGACAAGAGAGAAATGGGACACTCTTATGTAAAGGTGTCATTCTCTTCACCAGCAACACCCTCCATGTGACAATTATTCCACACTGGGGCTACATGTGGGCTTTTGGGGTGATGTGAGGGGGACCTCCATGCTACTGTCGACCTAAAATAACAACAGACAGAGATTCTCCAAAGATGATGAGTTTATTCGGGAAAGAACAGATGGATTACAATCCAGGAATTCACATACCATGGCAGCTCATGGGGACCCATGAGTGTACCCAGGGAGGAAACAAAGGCAAGGGATTTTAAAGGCAAAATGAGTAAAGTTACATAAGTTGTTTTGAAATAATTATTCCTGGTCACAAAGATCAGTAACAAGGGTGGCATCAATCTAAGGTTGAACAGGCAGTTGCTAGGCAGATGTCCTCACAGAAGTATTCTTTGTTGAGGTTGTGGTAGTCTTTTTGCAAGGTTGTGGCTTTCAGCGAGTCCTTGTAATAGCTGTTATCATAGGCATGTGTACATGAAAGCCTCTCCTTTACGGCCTCCTGACTCCATTTTTCCTAGGGTTTGCAATAAGTGATTCCATGTTGATTCTGACAACTTTCACACTACATGATACCTGGACAAGGGGTGGACTCTTCACAACTTTCTACACCCTCCCTCTCCTCATCTCTTGCCCCTTTATAAGCCCATAGCTTTTGATGGCTGAGTCCTCCCCTGGTGGGCCACCCTCCTCAGTCTGCCTCCACGATGGCCCAGGACCACCTACTTTCCACAGCATCCACATGGTCCACAGGAAACTGACGAATCCCTGGCAGGCCAAGTGGTGGAAGTGCAGGCAGCCTGACATCCCTGACATCACAGGCTGCTCCCACCGGCACCCACCTTCAAAATGATCCCTGTGAAAGGTAGCACCATTTCTTTATGCTTACAATGTCTTCTCAGTCCCAGGGATTTGTACCAAGTTCTCCCAAGAACTCTCCCACCATGCTCCATTCTGGGGGATACCTCAGACCAGGCCTGCAGGTTTGACTGCTCAGCAGGCATCAATACCAGGAGGTGGCTGCCAGTCTGTCTTCTCTCTTGTCTTAGGAGAGGCAAGAACATTCCCTCTCTCTCTCTCTCAAATGTAAAGGAGAGGAAATGCCCCACAACTCTCACTAGGCAGCCAACTGACTTCTAAAAATCCCAGCAAGGACTTCCTCTTGCAGCATTCATAACCTTCTGCTTTTATAAACAGGTAGGAGTCGGCGGGTGTGGGTACAGAAGTGGGAAGTGTTCAGTAAGGATCACAGGATGTCCTAGCCACCTCTGAGTAAGCCTGTCTTGGTCTAGCAGCCCCTTGGTGAGCTCTTTGGACTGTAGGAGTAATTAGGTCCTGCTGTTTTCAGCTTTAAGGCTTCTGCAGAAAATTTGAAATGACAGGAAAAGTTTTTCATGTGATCCTCCTGCATATTCGAATTCCCCCCAATCCTTCAAAGCCCCACATCAGCCCTAGGCCCCTCCAAAAAGCCTTTCTGCTCTGACAACTCTGGCTCTCACTGAGAACTCCTTTCTGGAACATCCAATGCACTTGATGTCAGAACAACACATTCTGATGAGTAAATATATTCCGTCTCATGTTGGTCTCTTATTTCTCCGTGTTGGTCCCAACAGCACAGCAGACTTTTTGAAGCTAGAGACTGTGCTTTATACTTATTTTGTATCCCCTGTGGCTTTTACTACTTTACTGCCAACATAAAGGTGCTCAATACATATTTGAAGTGAGTTGAATTGAATTTTCAATCAGACACATGCTGGATGGAGGGAGGTTCGATGTGGTTAGGGGTGCAGGATGCAGAGCAGAGAGAGAGATTGCACACAAAGTTTCTTTATGAAATTTAGGCATTGTAAAATTGAAGAGGGACTTTGTAAAGATAACATATGCTTCTGTTCCTTGGAGTTGGATAATGTTGTTTACACATCACGAGGAATAATAACCTGGGCTCAGGATCCAATGTATTGGGTCCTTTTTTTGCATAGGCAGCCCTGGGTGCTAAGACTGAGAAGGGAATGAAGGAGGGAGCTAGGGAACTAGGATGTGGGCTTTGTCCCCATCCCAGCTTAGCCCCTTCCCACCCAGAAGGTGTAGTGACTTGACAGGGTGGCCAACACTTAGATACGGCAAGAAATCCTTGTGGATGCTGTAGGTTATATGGGCACATTCCCTTCTCCTCTCTTCTCCCCTCCTCTCCTCTCCTCTCCTCTCCTCTCCTCTGTCATACACAAGCACACAGGGATATGTACATACTCACAGTGCATCAGAAGAAAGATACTTGCAAAATGCAAGTAAACACTATAAGCTGGGCTAGTTTATCTTTTCCCATACCTTTGCACACCTTCTCTACCAACAGGGAATTTTTTCAAGAAAGATTGTAACGCTGTTCAATCCCATCAAGGTGTACTTTGATACATTTAACTTTAAGATGTCTACCATGGATACATAAGAGAGAAACCTAAGGTCTTGGGCCCCACCAGCTAACAAGCTCAGGAATACTTCCACTAATATCAAACCCAAAATGATATGATTGCAACCCACAGGCTACCACAGGAAATCCAGAATTAATAAATTCCCCCACCCCGTTTGCCTACATAGTTATGGGAACCATAAGGCATGTGCTATCACTTCCTTCCAAAGCTGGTGGAGTTAGGGGTCCTTGGCCTCAGGTCCAATATGTGTACAGACATCCCGCCTTTACCCCTGAATTGAGAAAGCAGGACCAAGGCCCCACCTGCCGTTTCTCTGCTCTTCTGCTCTTCCATGCCCTGTAAGGGAACAGCAGCCATGCTTTCCCAGACATATTGGAGCAGGAGGTTCCTCTTCCATGGCCAGTCAGGTGGTTTCTTCTCCTAACTCCTCTTTCATACTTCTTCCAGGGTTCAAGGTTATTTTAGGGTGACAATGGTATAGTATAAGAGTGAAACTAACTTAGAAGCAGTTATGGGTCATTTATACTTGACCTGTCATTCTCAGGTAGCAGCCAAAAGAAGTAGGGCCAAGGAGAAGGCATTACGAGGACTTCTCACCATGCTTTGCACCCAGTTAGCATCCTCCAGTCCTACAAAGTAAGGCTCTACAGGTCGAATATTAAGCTCAGGAAGTAGAGACATCTGAGGTGCATGAGTTGTATCTCTGCTTGGTCCCACGGCTGATGGCATTGTATTCCCCAAAGTAATGATTCTTTTTATGTGACAGGAAGTTGAAGAAAGGGATGCTGAGCGAAGGAGTCCATATATTCTCCATAACTCGAATTACTACAATGAATTGCTCCATTACTCACCTTTGCACTGGACATTAATCACAAAAACAAAAAACTGCAGAGCCAGGGAGTTAGCAAGGATGTGCTATTTCAACCCTGCACCCTGTGCCAAGTGGATGCAGCTGTGATGAGGGATCTGCAGTGCCCCCCTTTCCATCTGTTTTTAAAGCATTAATACAGAAGTTTGTGACTGAGACAGAGCTGACCCTTGAGAAGGTCCCCCAAGTCTTCCGTGAGGGTCACCTGCCCTCAAAGGACTCCTCAGATCCAGCCCTGGGTCCTACTGCCATTCAACCTGCCTGTGCAGTTCATGCGTGATTACACCAGACTACTTGGAAATCTGAAATATTAAAAATATCCATGTTAAGAAATGCTATGTAACCACCGAAAAAGGATAACTAAAAAGTATTTATTTGACATCACAGAAAGGGGAAAATTATTAAGGTAAAAAGTAAGTTCCCAAGACATATGTAAATATGATCTAACTTGCCTGTATAAATGTTTTAACAAAATATATACTATTCTACATCCCACCAGCCAATGGGAGACAAGCTCAAATTTGAATCTAAGTAGGCTTCCGGAAAACAAATATTCACATAGACTATGAAAGATGATGTTGTTACTAAGAATAAAAAAAACTCTTTATTCTGTCTATTGAAATATTCAGCCAACTGGGTATTCTGTTATTTTTTCAAAGTTTGACTGAAGTATTGTTTAGGGAATAAGTAGCCAGGAGAAGTAAAACAAACCTACAAATATAATAGAAAATCATAGAAGATTGTTTGAAAACTTCAAATTGAAAAAAAAAGGTTTCAGAAATTATAGCAATATTTATATATTTATTACGGCCATGAAAGAACATGAATTTGAGAATGCCATTTGTTTCTACAGTTTCCTTTCCCAAAGCTTGTGATTTCAAAAGCACTGGTAATAATGTTGATCACCGTCAACATTGTCCAGAAAGCCCGTGAGAGTGCGTCATGCACCAGGCACTATGAAAAGTCCTTAACATATTACTTTATTTAATTCTTTCAATAACTTTAGGAGATGGGTATTTTAACGATTATCATTTCACAGTTAAAAGAAATTATAATCACTGTCATTTGCCTGGCAGAGCTGGGGCTTCAGCACTGCCGGGGTGGACAGCAGCCTCCTCTCCATCCCCTTCCGCCCCAGTATCTCCCTGTCATGGTACACATCTGCCCCTTTGCCATCAAATCCAACAGACTGCTGCCTACCTCTACCCTGAAATCCAAGTGCTATTTTCTAATTATAAAAGAAAAAATATTGAGAAAGAGAAGGAAGCTGAGAGGAGAGAGAAAAAGAGATGATATAGGAGCAAAGGCTGCCAGGTAGCTGCTCCCACATGGCCTCTCTGATTGGGACTGAGGCTGTGTTTTTGGAGGGTGAGGCCCAGTTGCTGGAGGACCCACTGAGATAGGAGTCTTTATGGGGCTCTGGGCGCCAGAAGAATAGGAAACCTGTGCCCCAACCTCAGGGGGAAGTTTTTCTCTCACCATCTGCACACATAGCCCATCCTGCTCCAACTCCTCCTAAGACCACGGCTTCAGGAACACTGGGAAGGAAGACAACTGGGCGGAGTCTTAAGTGTTCTTGCAGTGGACATGAGCAGCAGCATTTTTAGGTGAGCCAGGGGAGGAAATTTATCTGTAGGAATCAGCGTAAGAGAAAGGCCAGGCCAGGGAGGATGCTGTTTGGACCACATTCACTGTCCTGGCCGTTGGGTCTGCTCCACGCTTTGAGTAGGATGTTAAAAACTGGAGTATTCCCAGGTAAAGGTGACCATGCTGATAAAATGTCCAGGTGAGGGGCAATCTTCTACCCAGAAAAGGGAAGGCATGGTAACTATCTGGAAATATTTAAAGAACTGTCAGATGGAAAATTAATTGAATGTTTTCAGTAATGCCAGAGAAGGGCTTGGGTCTTTGGAAGAGTTCACAGTGAGACAGTCTTCAGCTCAGAATGGAGAAGGAGTTCCGATCATTGCAGCTGCTCCACAGAAGTCTGGGCTGCCCATTACAGGAAGGGTTGAAACCCTCAAAAGTGGCTCTGTGTCTGTGACACCCAGATCTGATTTACACATTGCCTAGGAGACTGGATTGGATGACTGCTCAGGCACTTCTGATGCTGAGCTTTAAAATCTGAATATGTCAGAAACATTATTCCCAATTCTTAAGGATTCTGATTTGGGCTTTGGTCTTTTCCTATCTATAGAAGACATTGATTGCATTAAAATGCCTTCACATAAATTTGGCATAATGAATAGGGTGTTACCATGAAGAGAGCACTGAAATAGGCAAGCCCGCTCTGCTCCGGAATGCTCTGCACAATCACTGTGCAAACTTGGAAAAAATCCCGTGGGCTCCCTGAGCATGTGTTTCTTTATATGTAAAAGGGGTATCATTGGGAAGAAGAAAAACTCCGTGGCAATAGATGGATTGAAATCTCAGCCATTGGAGCATCGAGTGCCCCCGAAAGTCAGCTCTGCCCGTGGCTAGTCGGGGAGGCAGGCAAAGTGTCCCCGTGGTGCTGTCACTTGTTCCTTTGCACAGGTGTCTCTGCACCACAACTACATCTTTCCTTTCCAAATCTTGCACCCATGGCTTCCAGGTCTCCCCTGTCACAGAGGAAAGAAATCTGGAAAATTCCTTCAGAAAAAGACATTAGAGACTCTAACATGTTCAGCCCTACAGAGAAGTTATGACTTTTAAAAACAAGCATCCCTTGGGCAAAGGCAGTGCTGAGCCCGGCGAGTGGGATTGCAAACTCCGGGGCACCCCCAGGCAGGGCTTTACGCTTGGACAGAGAAATCTTTCTGGCATGGCTCGAAGAGGCAGGTGGCTTAAACATTTTTACATGTGGAGCCCAGAAAATTTTTTTCTCCCTCACTAAAAGGGCTTAGCTTCAAATTGAAGACTGATTGAATGGAGCGGCACAGGCGTCACCTCCTAATAAATGCAGCTGCAGGAGCCAGCCTAAGAAATGTGATTTTCCAGCCGCTTGGCCAAGGCTGTTATCACCTAGGATATCACTTATGTGAAATACATTCTCTCTTAAAACAATAATCAATATTAGACACCTGTCGCCTTCCCATTCAAATCCTGTAACACGCAGAGATCCACTAGCTGATGAAATGTGAAGGAAAAAGGCTTCTGGGTTTGTTTCATCGCTCATGTGGCCCGACTGCAGGAGCCTGAGTGGCGAGCAGAGGACAGCATGGTCACCGGGAAGGTCACCTGGGAGGCAGGTCTGGGGTCCACTTCCTTCTTTCTCTCCCACCTCCACTCAGTGTGTGTGTGCGTGTCTGCATGCCAACAGCATAATAAATCATCAAAGTTATGCTACAAGGGGAATCGGTTATTAGCAAAAGGTTTGTTGTTGAAACGGCTCTTCTGAGCCATTTGAAAGGCCAACAGTGCTCACAGAAAGACTAGCCCCCTACCCAACCCCAACCTCCAGAGCAGTGGCCAAAGGTTTCCAGCTTTGAGCATTGGGAGCAATTTGGCAAAACAGAGCCAGAGAGGATGGAGGGTGTAGAAGGAAGGAAGGAAGGAGCTAAAGGGAAAGGGACCCCTAACACCCATCCAAGCCCCTCCACCAAGTATTTGTGACTGCCGTGGTAAGAGAGTGCTCATCTAGTTACTGCGACACCTGTCTTACAGGCAGGGAGCTTACTGCAGGGTCACACTCGCTGTGGTGGAAAACAAGTCCTTGGAATCAGAAGACTCAACTAAATCAGGTTTGAACACCAAGTGTACCACTTTCTGGCTGCAATGACCCTTGGAAAGTTCCATATGTTATGCGGATTAAGAGCCTTTAAAGCCTCAACATAATGTGAGCCGATACCAAAGAATGAAACTGGAGGACCAGGGAAAAGGGACATGAGTTTAGGGGGGCGGGGGAGGGGGGACTTAAGTGGGAGGCACCTGGCGGCAGGCCGGGCAACCCTCTGCACCACTCCCAGAAATAGCAAGTGATTACACAGGCAAGCAGAAACAAAGAAACAATAGCTTGGGGGTGTGATGTGCCTCACCAGGTATGGTAGGGCAGCACCTTCTCAGTCACGGGCTACGTGCAAGGGGCTGGCCAGGCCCCTGTGGCTGGTTTTGTTTTGACTCTTACAGCCTCCTTAAGGGGGACTGGAGCCAGGATCTGCAATTGCCCCACACCATAGTTTAGGGGGACCCTCTTCTTTCTCCTCTGTAAAATAAAAGTGACATTTTGTGACAGTTAAAGTTCCATGCTTATGGTTAAGCACTTACCAAATTCATGCCACAAATTTGTATTGGCCAGTGATTGTGGTTGGTGTCTGGCATTCTTGATTTCTATGCTATTTTTTACTGCCAAAATAGCGGTATTTTGTTGGTGAAATAACCAAAATTTTAATTTTTAAAATTAAAAATATTAATCTAAAATATGTCTGGAAAGTTATATAGGGCATTAAAATTTTAATGTGAATAATTTAGAAAGCATTCCTCTCTCCCTCCATAAGTGGAAGAAAATGACAATGAATGAAGAAAAGACTCATTGGTAGAGTAGCTCTCACTCTGGGTCAAAAACTGTGTAGACAGAATATGCACAGGATTATAGTGTTAAAACTGATACGGGTCCCTCTGCAGTGGAATCTCCACCTACACATGATAAAACACATGAAGAAGAAAAAGACCAACAGGAATAGCCTTCTTTGAAATGCAAATTATAGCTTAGGAGAAATAAAAAATAGAGTACATTTCCTAAAAAAAAGAAAAGTTCAAAAAGATCTCAACATATTCAAAGAAAGGAAGGAATTGTTTGATGACAAAGGAGTCAGAAGAAATATTTGGACTTAACTCACAACTATCTCCCCTCCGGTGCTTTCTAGTATGGGGTCAGAAAAAAAGCCATTTTATCAGCTGGAAAATTTTGCACAAAACTCGCTTGTCAATGACTCAATGATGACACTACTAATACACTTTGTTTTTTTTCCTAATACATTCCTTTTTTAAAATATCTTTAATCATTTAATTTCCAATTTCAAAATTATATTTTCTTACTTTTTATAAAATTTTGGTTCCTTTTTTGTGCTACTTCATTGAATTAATTTTATCTGCTAATAATTTAAACTAGTATGAAGATGTTTATCATTCACATTTTATCATATTTTACTTCATGTTTTGTAACATATTTATACATTTTCATATTTTAAATCAATTATGTATTTGGTTCAAATGTTCTGTGTTTCTTGACTTCTGAACATTTGAATATAACAGAGTGTTAAAGATGTTTAAGAGTTACAGGCAATGAAGACTGCAATGCTGGTGGGGATGTTTTGCCTTGGTGCTGTAACCATTAACTGCCTTTATGTGCCAGGCACTATGTAAATACGAGAGAACAGTAATGAGTAAGATCCTTAAGAAGCTTATAGTTTGAATATACGGTCAGTTTCTTCTATTCTTCCTCACACTTTCAAATACACATGTATGAATTACCATCAGATTGAGACAAAATAAACCTCTTATAAGAATCAGTCCAGTGGTTTTCACACTATGCCACAGGTGGCATGCAAGTCCTGGGGTCTCCCTGCTCCCCACAGCAAACATCCATGCTTGATGCCCTTTGAGGGGGTGCTGAAAAGCACTAATGTGTTCCAACACTGTCTCTGTTTTTGTTTTCAATTATGGATGTGAAGCTAGCATTGGAACAATTAGGGGAGCCTATGAGATCTTAGTATTTAAGAGATCTTCTTGGTGCTGTTCGTAGAAAGTCCTGCTAGCAATACCAAGATTAGCAACAGAAAGAGACAGAGCAGGTAAAAGAAATGCTGAATCGCCTTGCAGTCAGGACCAGGGGTGACCATCAGGGGGGCAGCTTTTCAGACCTTTGGAAGTGGATTTTTGTTTGTCCTGGGAAGAATGACTTGGGTTATGGAGTAAAAGGAAAGAGCAGCATGAAGGAATGTGAATGATAACAGGGAAAGCATGGAGGGAGAAAACAGGTGCACATTTAAAGGAGTTTTGAAATTATTTAAACAAAGCTGAGGATTATTTTTCCCAGTTTGTAGCAAGTGCAAAAAGAAAATTAAGAAGACAATATAACAAAGAGCATGTCACGTCCCACCATCAAATGCCTCCGCCCATTCCTAACTCCGCAGGCTAGAGTCACACCACGCCCGTGCAGCACCACGTTTAGGAAAACAACAAGAACACAGAAGAATAATTATAGGAAGATATGTCTTGATTAAGAAAAATTACTAATTAAAATTTTTAAATACATTTCTGTTTCTTTCCAGCAACAAAAACAACAACAACAAAAAAGAATCAGTGAGGCCCACAGAGTGATTCCCAGATCATTTACCAAGTAAAGTTGGAGGATTTGCTTTAGTTAATAGAAAATAATGATTTTTAATCAACACATCAAAGTAGAGATATAAACAAGTGCTTCTAGAACACTTATTTGCCTTAACAGTTTAAATTAATCTTTTTAAAACTTATAGTTCTACATTATTTATCTTAGATGCTTGTTATTTTTCAGGAAGAAAATACAAACATCTCTAAATATCATCAATTCCAAATTTCTTGAGGTCCAAATTCATGGAACCAGTACCAGAAACACCTTTGCTATGTGTGGTATTGATACTGTATGACAGGCCCATCTTGGGGCGTACATTCTTCTTGGAGAAACAGACAATAACAAGTCAGAGATTAAATATATACTATATCAAATGACAATAAATTCTATGGAGAAAAGAAGGGAACGGGTATTAGGAATACCAGTGTTGGAAGAAGTTCTTCATTTTTAATAGGATTGTTGGGGAAGGGAGAATTTATCCATAAATACCATACAAGCAGAGGCCTGAAGGAGGTGAGGGAGCAAGACACATGAAAATTATCTAGTGAAAGAGCATTCCAGAAGACAAAGGCCCTGAGGCAGAGTGGTCTGGATTTGTTTAAGGAAGCCAAGAGCGCAGTGGACATGGACACGCACTGCCTAGGGCAGTCAGCAACAGCTTCTACTGCTCAGCCCCTGCAAGGTGCAGCTGGGCTACAGAGAGCTGCCTGGTGCCAGGTCACACCTTCTCGGGACAACACTCCTTCAAATGGCTGAAGAGTGGTATAAAAGTGCAGCCCTTTGGCCTGAGGGAAGTCACCTCCAGCAAGCCGAATACGCCCCTGTCTCTGCAACTTTCTTGGGCTGACTTCACAGTGCGACTTCCTCCTTTCCCCATTCCACCTTAGCCCACTTCTTCAAACAGGTGTTGATCCTTGTAAACATAACAGCACAACAAGTCCTCAGTGTCTGCTTCTAGAAAACCCGAGTGAGCAAATGAGAGAGAAGGGGGGGATGAGGTCAGAAAGTGTTCTGGGACCTTGACTTTAGCTTCTACTCTGACAAAGGGCTTTGGATGATTAGGAGCAGGGACAGCTGGCTTGGTCTGATTAGCACTTAAAAGGATCCCCCCTGGCCTCTGTGCTGAGAATAGAATGGAGGAGGACCAGGGTAGAGCAGCAGGGGACAGCACTCATCCAAGCAGGAGAGGATGGCTTGGACCTGGCAGTAGTCATGGAGGAGGGAGTGGTGAGAAATTGGTTGGGGGGGGACTATTATATTTTGAAGGAAGAGACCACGGGACTTGCTGATGAACTGGAGAAGATTTAGAGATCGATTTTGGACTTGTGACAATTGAGATGCTTTTTGGACAGCTATGTGGAAATGTCAAGAAGACAATAGGATACATGAGTCTAGTCTTCTGAGAGAAGTCTGATAGGGAGATACAAATTTAGAGCCATCAGCGTATGAATGGTGTTTAAAGCCATACGTTGGGAGGAAGAGTGAGTCTAGAAAGAGCAGCAAAGATGTCCAAGGACCAAACCTTGGAAATCATTACTCACATTACCCTTCTCATTACTATGGCAAACACATTCAGTAATGAGCAGGGGTGTTCATAGAAGAGACAGGTAGGTTATGCAATTAATGGTTTTTGTCTCAATTTTGAGAGGCTTGTTCTCAAAAGTCTTATATTATCTTTCTCTTGAACTATGAGCATGAAAAATAAGTTATTTCTATGTGTAACCAGCCTTTATTAGACATCTTTGTTCTCATGTCTATGACTGACAGATCGACCCAATGCTGAAAGCGTGTAATCAAACATGCTAGCTAGGAACGGTAAAGAGGAACTGTACCAAGACAGAAGGGACAGTGCATTTCTTTTGCTTAACAAAATAATTCAGGTTTACAAAGTAAGTGAGGCTGTAACAGCACCTAACACTGGGAAGCAAAGTGCAGCATTATTAATCAACATAGTTGTGACTCCTCATCCAAGATACTTTTCCTTAAATCATCATGCCCAGAATAGATCCCCTAATCCCGATTAAAACAAACTTTGTCAATCAAGTCACAGTTAAATTTTCGCTGTCACTAGGAAAACTGAAGTTGTAGGTTGCCTGAAAATGACTTGTCTTCTACTTTCAATGACCAAGCAACTAACGTTAAGAAAAGTGACCACAGAGCTCCAAGAATCCATTCTAATTAAAATAAAAAAGCATGAATCACACATGTACATGTAAGTTTTTAATAGAAATCTTTCTTTTTCTTTTTATGCCTGCATTAGAAAGCCAGGTAAAAGCTAGGTGTGAAGGCATGTGCAAAAACAGTGAAAGAGTTGGTTTAGTTCAGTGTTTCTACAACGTGATGTGAACATGAATTACATGAGATCTTGTTAAATGCAGATTCTGATTCAATAAGATCTGGAGTAGGGTCTGGATTTCTGAATTTTTAACAAGCTCCCAGATATGCTAATGTTGCTGGTTCATAACCTCCAGTAACAATGCTTTAGTTAACACTATCTGATGAGAGAGTAAATGGACCATGTGGCAGAGTAAAAACCCTGCAGACACTTAAGCTCGCTGGAAGAGCTTGAATGTAGGTGCCGATTCACAGAGAAGGAAGGCTTTTGACTGGAAGCAGAAAAATTCTGAGTAATTCCTGTACAAACCTGAGAAAATCACAACATTTTAGAGAAGAAAAGGTCAAATCATGATTGAAAACCATAGACCACTCTGTTATTATAAAATGGTACCTAATTATACATAGGTTTTCTATTTCTTTAAATTTTATAATCTAACTTAATTTGTACATCCTATTTAAAGGTAATGTTTATGCTGTTTTTAATAGCTTACTTCAATGCTTTTTTTAAAGAATAATTAGGTAGGGATGCCTTTTCATTTTCTGTGATTCACTTATCTAAATGGTTCACCATGCCAACTGCACATTACATCCTGGAGAGCTTTAAAAGTACTGATTCCTGGTCCCACCCCCAGAAAATACAATTTCATTACTCTAATGATAGTTTCTGAGCCTCTATAAATTTTAAGCCCCCCCCCCCCAGGTGATTCTAATGTGCAGCCCAGAGTGAGAACTGGTGAATTTAACCAAAGCTAAGAGAACCTGTGGGCTCCATGAGACTCCAGCCCAGGAAACATCACCCACACAGAGGTAGAGCAGCAGCAGGAAATGACTTCTGGAGACTGCTCTTGCTAACTCAAACTTACAAAGTTATAGCAAACATCATAAAGGATTAACCAAATCCTTTGATCTCAAAAACTTCTAAAAACCTAGTCACTTCTCTTTCCCTTTTCCACTTTTCCAAATCAAAAGCTTTCAGACAGATTATCTTTAAGCAGGTTTCAAAAGACTCCTACTGAAATTAAAATGTTGGTCCCAGCAGCTATCAGAATGAAACCAATATGAAGAACTATTTGTGAAGTATCAAAATTACCTATTGATCCTATGGTGCTTTTAAAATATACAGGAGGAAGGAAGGAAGGAAGCAAGGGAGGAAGGGGGGGGAGAGGAGGAACAGTAAGCTCCTTTGATAAAATATTCCATTTTTTTCTGTGAGCCAATTTTGAGCATAAATAGTCCAAAAGAGTGGTTTTTATGGGCACCAATGTCTAAGTCTGAATCGAAAGGTGAAAGGACAGATTAAAAACTGAAATGTTTTTTCCCTTCAGACTTCACAGTCCTGAACACACACTACGAAGACGGGATGTTGGGAGAGGGTCCCATGGAGGTGGGTTAGCTTAATTTGCTAAAACATAAGAACAAGATCAAGATGAACTATTAAGACCTCATGTAAGTCAATTCCTTTCTCTCTGTTCTCCAGTCACTGACAGCACTCCTAAATCCAACCGGCCATTTTAGAAAATGTGTTCTTCTAAACAAAAGGGAAATTTAGCGAGAATCAGTAAACGCTCAGGGCAGATCTATCCCACTAACTGGAAAAATAAATCACCTTTTATGTATGAGGGATGGCACAGTTCCATGCCATTATCTTTGGTTCTTCCATCTGCTAGCCAGGAAAACAAGAATTTCCCTTGTTACAATGGAAAATCCAATGAGAATCTAAAATGTAACCTGTTCTCCTTTCTCCTTTATTTTTTTCTTGCTGGGGGGCGGGGTGGGGGCGGTTCACAATCAAAGTGTGGTATGACGAGGGTTGCCTGAAAACGATCTTTGCAGTTCACTCCAGGTTACCTGGACAAGGAGTCAGCACACACCACGGGCTCCCCTTTTGCACAGTGGGAGGGTCTGCACGCAGACTCAGCTTCCCACAGTAGTGCCCCTGGCAGAAGGGGCAACAAGTTCCCAGGGGCCCAAGGTCACCTGGTACTTGGCAGTCAACTTTCTAGAATACTTCCTAAAGGAAAGTCTGGCACCTGTTTTCAGACTAGCCAGCATCCAAGTAGACTCTTTTTCCCTCCTCTGACAAAGTCAGCATCCCAGCTACCTATAAAAACGGGACACAGAGGGGGACAATAGCCCTTTCCTGTAACACAAACTTACCATGTGCCCAGCAAGCCTCTCAATGAAATGAAAAGAGTGCCCCCAAATCTCTGTCTTTTCTTGACCCTGGCCTATCTCTGCTAGGCTCCCTCACATGTCAGCTGGCAGCTGGATGATGTGGGATGGCCTCACCCGCAGGTCTGGCAGTCTGCTGGCTTCTGACAATGGTCCCTCACATGACGGCTCATCCTCCACTACGCTGGTACATTAGGTTGCTAACGCTGTCATAACAAAGTAAGGTAGACTGAGTGACTTAAACAATAAAAATTTTATTTCCTCATTGTTCTGGAAACTAGAAGTTCAAGATCAAGGTGTCATCAGGATTGTTTCTTCTGAGGTCTCTCTCCTTCACTTGTAGATGCCATTTTCTCCCTGCATCCTTACATGGCCTTTCTGTGTCTGTAGGTGTCCTAATCTACTCTTCTTATAAAGACACCAGTCATACTGGATTAGGACCTACTAGTGACCTCATTTAACCTTAATTCCCTCTTTAAAGACCCTTTCTCCAAATATAGTCATGTTCTGAAGTAGGAGGTTAGGGCTTCCACATATGAATTTGAAGGGGACGTGATTCATCCCATAATAGCTTGCATGGGCTCGTTCACATCGTAGTCTCAGGGATCCAAGCACAGTAAGAGAAAAAGTCCCAATACACAAGTGCTTTGTAAATCTCTGCCTGTGTTTCATTTGTTTAATTTCCACTGGCCAAGGCTAGTCTTGAGGCCAGAGTCAGAGTGCAGTGGTTTTACCAAAGGTTGTGAATGGAGGCAGGGGGATAATTTGTGGCCATTTTTGCAGCCTACCACATGTTGTGATACAAATATGTAAGAATTCACCTATTCTTGCCCTTGGAGAATTTCCTCCTGGTAGAGATAGAGTTTAGAGATCTCTTGCCAGAAACAGAACTTCCAGTATAATGAAATTCATATTAATGGACTGTGACTTATTACAGTGTCAATGTGAACAAGTCATGCAATCTCCTTATAAAATTCAAAAAGCAATCCTCCTCCTTCCTTTCTTCACACGGACCTTATGAAGTCAGATAGAAAAACTCTTTGGAAGAAATGCATTCTGTAAGTCCTTCAGTGGCATATGTACTAGACTGGCCAGATTTGAGTTATCTGAGCTCAAATAATGTGGATATTTTGAATTAACACCAAGTCATTTAATAGAGATATGTTGCCTTGGCCGTTGGCCTTTCCCCCAAAGTTTCCCCAAACATTGCCTTTTAACAAGACACTTCTGGGTGCAGTCAAAGACTTTCAAGTGACATTACTGGCTGTCACTGCTAAGCCTCTCTCAAGCTAAGCTCTCTGTCCAGTGGTCAGTAAATAGCATAAGACTTGCACAGTCCATTTGCTCCAATTCAGTTTGGCATCAGATCTTCAGAGCCTCCAAGAACCAATGAGCACCAAAAATGAGTTTTTGTAATAAATACTTCGTAGGGAAGAATAAGGTCGGACATCTATCTGCACTGAACTCAGCCTCTTATGACACAGCCCAAGCCCTTCCTATTCTGTGATGCTGTCTCTAATCGCCCTTGCTCACAGTGATCTCTCCTTCTGAACTTCAGTAATGTTTTACAGAATGAACCACATGTCATGGGAGCAAGCAAAGAACGATTTTATTTTTCCTCACCTTTCCGCATAAGCTTGATTGACACAGTCATTTTTACCACTGTTTTTGATAAAATTTTGGGTATATTCCCATTGCTTGGGTCAATTTTAGATATGAAAATGTCCAGTGAAGACTAATAATAGCAGAACATGAGCCAGGTCTAAATGTATCATCACCCAATTTCCATATAGGGCAATACTACAACGAAACTCGTAGTTAACTAAACCTTTTCCTCTTCCCATCTGCAGCTTGCCTCTCGCACGGAAGCCTGCAGTGGAGGAGGGGCAGTGGTCACTTTCCCCGCCTGTCCTCTCTTCTCTGCTGCACCTCCTCTTCCACTCAACTAGCTGCTGGTGTAGTTGAGATCTGAAGATACTGACCTTCAGCCATTGCAGAGGTCTGAAGCGGACTCCTCCTCTCCTAGTGTACTTTTCCTGGTCTCTGCAGATTTTCTACTTTTGACTCCAATTTTGTTGCCTCCTGCAATGTTTCTCTGCCTTGGACTTCCTCTTCTGCTTCCAGGGTTCATCTCTCAGTTTGGGTTGCATCAACCCTCCAGCAGACCTTCCTGGGTGACCAGAAAGAGGCACCCAAGCCATCTCCATTCTAAGACCCACATTTTCCCAGAAAATATGCTCCTTTATCCCACCATCAGCAGAATTTCAGCTCACTCTCAACACAGCCATCTCTTTATAGAATTTGCTGAATCAGGGCTATTGGCCAGACACACAGTGTCGGCCACCTGCCTTTATTCATTTTGGGCAAGAATCTGATGTCAATCTTTGAGTCTCTCAAATTCCAAGGAATGTGACCAGCCTTTCTGAGTAGTTTCCTTGAATTCCCTCTTCATTTGGCTTGAAATCAGTGAAAAGTATTGATCAGCGTGGAAGAAATGCACCAACATTCTCAGCTCTCTCCAAAGAAATTTTCCCTTTCAGCTCTTCTTCCCTCTCTCCCTCCTACAGTTGCTACAAGTGGGAGATGGGCAGAACACTTCACGGTGTCTTTACACCTTCTGCTCAGGTGGTCTCGTCTAGCACATTGTCTTATGGGTGTGGATACTTGGCAGTAGCTGGTTTGTTCTCAGCCTTCGGAATCTTTCCTGAAAATCTGAGACAAGAGTAAGAATAACATCTAACAACTTGTTACTCTTCTATATGTATTGTTCTTAACAAAATTGCCTTTTCTTACTGAGTGCCACTATATGACCAACCATATTTAGACTTTGGGAAGATGAGAGTTTGGAAAGAATGAAACAAATGAAGAAGAGAATATAATTTGTCTTTTTGAGGTCAACACAAACTAATGGAGACTGTAGTAGAAACTTTGTGGAATTATCTGTCTGTCCCAATTGTCTGATGCCCCATCTCTTGGGAAACTCACCCCTACTTCCCCAGATGGTCCCCAACATCCATGTTCATATGGTAACGCCACTCACCTGCCATGACACACTGCACTATGGGTAACTTAGTCCTCAAGATGGGCCACTTCTCTTTCTCTTCTGGGAATTGAGGATTGGACTGGAAATCTATCAAACTCTGTAGCGAGAATGGTGGGCATTTTGTACCATGGGGAACAGAGAAGCAGAGAAAATCAATCTGTAGAAAAAGAGAGCGAGTTAGGGTAATGTACAAAGATATGAACACACAGAGAGTCTTTGAACTTTCTGATTTCTAGTTATCTTCCTATGGACAAGATACATCCCTGCCCTTGGGGTTTAGGATACTCCCTATATCCATATACAAATTCTCTTTTTGTTTGAGCTAACTAAAGTTAATTTCTGTTTCTGAAATCCAAAGTATTATAAGCAATACAGAAACAATATATCCATAAAATGGAGTTGGGAACAGGGCAACAGCATATAGGTAAATGTAGTTGTTCACTGAAGGCATTATAGAGACTCAGTGTCTGGGGTAAAGCTCAGAAGATGAGGAGGATTGTTATGGGAAGAAATGGCAAATAGTCCAGTTAGAGAAAATGGTATGAGCAAAGACAAGGAGGTAGGGAACTTACAACATTTAGCTGAGGGACCTAATGTGTCAAGGGAAGTCACTGGAAATTAAATTAGATAAATAGGCAAAGGTTAGATTTTAGAGAATCATGAAAGCCATGCAAAAGAAGTTGGGAAATTATTGAATACTTTTTAGCTGGGGGTAACAGGATAGAATCTGTGCCAGAAATGCTAATTGTTAGACTACTGCTTAGGACAAATTAAAGGGTACAGAGAAAGTGGAGAAGAAGTAATTGCAATAGCCTGAGAAAGGAGTAATAAGGGACCAGTCCAAAACAGTGGAAATTATAATAAGAAGGGGAAAAAAAACCAGTCTGACATTTTAGTACTGAAATCAGAGTGGGGAGTGATGGTCCCATGGCACAAACAATCCCAGATCTAAATGGTACTAAACATAGTCATGTCCGAGCCCATTTAATTAGCTGCTTCCCTGGTACACTAGGCTATTGGGCATATTGTATGCATGTTATAATGGACATGTGCTATTTCCCAACTAGCAGCATCTTTCCCCTTCCTTGGGTAACAACGCCCTAGTTTATTTTGAGGTATTGGATAAGTAAGCTGTCCTAAACTTGCAAGCTCTCTCTTACTACAGAACTTCAGATACGACACAACTATCATTGTCTCTGCAATGTCTGAAATGTCTCTGTCATGGACAGAGACAAGCAAAACAGTGTCAGACTCTATAACTCTCAACCCTAGAATGAGAGAGTCAGGTTTATAACTCCCTCCCCACCCTAAACTCACTTGCTGTGTGAGTCCAACCCCAAGTCAGACATCCTTGGTGGGGAGGATGTTCTGTGGGCATCAAACAACTGCCATGAAATTAATCCTCAAAGCCCCTCTCTTTCTATACTTCACACTTCACAGACTCTATAATGTTAGATTACTTGGTATTGAATTTTGGCTTTCCCACTTACCAACTGTGCAACTTTGGCCAAGATAATTAACTTTACAGCGACTCATTATCCTCATATGTAAAATGGGGATGATAACCATGCCTACGTGATGGGAGTGTTATGAAGATTAAATAACCTAAGACTCACAAGGTGCTTAGGACAGTGCCTGGTTGCATAGAGAAGGCTCCAAAAATGTTAGCTAATAGTAAAAGAAGCACTTGAACATGTTGGCTGGTTATTGTCCAAAAGAACATCACAGCTTCTCACTGCACAGGGCTCAGATAGTTGCATTTGGCACATTTTGTTCAATTCCTCATAAACAAGCCTGCCCATAAAGTAATTTCATGGTCTACTTAAGGGTGTACTTTACAGCAAACTCATCCTAGTGGGCCTATTCCAATGATGCAGCTAAATTTGAAGTCAGAAGTCTTCCCGAGATTATACTAAGATTCTTCTTTGATAAATGAAGTCTTTGGCTAGTAACACGTGCCCTAAATTTTTTCATAACAAATGATATGTAGACCTTCGAATCTAAACCATATAGCTTTGCTGATGTTTGTGACATCTATAGCTCTTTTTTTCTTTTAACTAAGAATTGACTATCTCCGGTTTAAATAATACATGGCCCACATGCCAGCTCTGCTGTTCCCCAACCAGCCCTCACCAGCCATCTCTGCCAAGTTCACATGCAGCCTGAAACCTTCACCTGAGCCCAGATGAAGACAGCCACCCTTGGCCCTTTAAAGACAATATAAAATAAGATCCATTTGCCACTTAGGGTGACTTTTGTCAGGGTGAGAGCCTAAAACTTGTTAGCTTCTTCAACAGAATGGTGAGTTTGTCCCCACCGCCAGTCACTTTAATGAATAGTGCAGAATTTTGATAATACTCTGAGTGCAGTAGGCATTTTTTAGATAATTTGATTATCAATAGACTGAATATTGAGAGAGCCACTTTAATGGAAGAATTAACCACATGACTTCCGAGGGTCTTTAGGCTCTTTTCGTAGTATTAGGTCATCAGAAAGTCAAGGACGTGGACCTCACACAGGACAGTGCGAAGGGTTCAGGGTGGAAACCCTGGCCTCAAGCCCCAGGCCTCCTTTGCTGCTGACCTCCAGAGGGCTCTGACAGCAAGCCACGGTCATTAGTGATCATTCGTGTCTGTGCACGTGCTTTGAACACCCCCACACGCTTGCTCACAAACTTGCCACCGTATCATAAACCTTCGAATGCCTGTGGAAGTGTCTTCGGGAAGGCACGCCTCAGGGATAGCCCGATATAAGAGTCATCCATTAACGTAATGTCATTCATATTTAAAGACACTGCTCACTAATGACTAAATGCCCCTTTTAAAGCAACTTGTGGATACATTCCACCTTGAGTTTAGTCCCAAGGAACATTTATTATTTATCAAAATTTTGTAGGATTTCTTTTATCTGACAAGGAAAATTATGTAATTTCAGCTCACTTTTTGGTTTTTATGTAGAAAGCTGGGAGCCAAGATCAATGAAAAACTGTTAAATTAGCACATCCTAGGTGCCTGGGAACATCTATTCCTGTTGTTCCTTTTAAAGCGTGAGCTCTACTGTTATTTTTAATCCAACTCTTTTACATTATATTGAATTTTATATGAGAGCTCACATTCTCTCACAAGGAGGAGTAAAAATTAAGAAGATGCCAGGGATGAGTGACTGAGGAAAACTGCCCCATCATTCACCCTGAAGATCTTCCAGAAGGAAAGAAACACCTGCCCAGCAGGCCAGACAGCCATTCCCCGGGGATAGCTTCCAGGGGTATCTTTCAGCTCAGAGATTCTCTGACTTCATCTGCACCTGTGGCACTGTGGCAACTTTAAGATTATTTAGGACAGAGATAATAAACCCAAGAATCCCACCTCAATCTGCAGCCCCAGCAAAGGCCTTTCTCCACATTCCAGCAAGTTCCCCACTGCAGCCAAGCGGGAAAGGCCCCTGCCAACTCCTTTCCCGCTCCCTGGACTGAGGACAACAGGGATAGGAAACCTCAGGGTCTACACCAGCATGCTCATTTTCACTCGGCGTATTTCTAGAGAACAACTCCAAAGTTGCTTTGTGATACCATTAACAAATATGTATTATTTACCCACTATGTGCCAGAACCATAAATCAGTTCTGAGAGGGTGTGGTACGAGGCAGAGTGATGGGGTGGTGAACAGTCTGGACTTTGAAACCAGGCACTGCCTGGGCTCCAATGCCTGCTCTGTTGCTTACAAAATGCACAACCGTGGGAAAGTCACTTAATCTCTTTGTGCCTCAGTTTCCTATAGGGTAAGGATAATAACAGTGTCTGCATCATTGGGTGGTTGTGATAACTGAATGGGTTGATATATGAAAAGCACTTGATATTATAGTACATGCTATGTTGGGAGGAAGGAGTGATCCAGGGGAGGATCAAAGAGAGAGAAAAGAAGGCCGGTGACCTTGTCAACCAGACCCCATGGTCAGTAGTCTAACGATATTTGTTAGGAGGAAGACCACTGGAGCCAGATTGCTCTAACATCTTGACAAACCCATCCCCTTAATCATGTCACCCAAGAGACCACTCCATTGTCACTGGGGCAACAACCCTGCATTAAATACTGGGCTTCACCAAAATTATTTACATTCCATTAAAACAAACTCAAATGATTTTAAAAATTAATTTGAATTGTTGAGTGTTCCTTTCACTGATTCTGTGCAATAGTAAGTTTCTCCCCATTTACTTTTGGAATTCAGCTTCTGTTTAAAACTTTTCACATTCTAATTATTAGTCTCGCTCAGTCACCTTAATTTTGCCTCAAATATAAGAAAAAAAAACGTCCTAGTGTCTTCAAATAACACCTGGGGAAGAGAGGAGTTAGAAAGAGAGAGTGGTTGCAACAGACAAATGTTGCTCCTTACTTTGCTGCTAACCACATCCCCCCTTCCATGCAGAGAGGTCAGATCCCACAGGCAGAGTGCAGAGTGTTTGTTGGGAGTACCCTGCCCTCACCTGAAGAGAGACCCCAAGCTCATAAATGTCCACTCATAGTCAGCTAGTTATCATCAATAATAAACTGTCAAGATAAAAGATGGATGGATGGATGGATGGATGGATAGATAAATAGATGTGTCCTTTTATGTATCGGGAAAGCTTTCATATCTCAAATATTTTCCCCAATCCAAGATTTACTGTGCCTGAAATTCTACTCTTAACACACCTTTGAGTTAAACCTTGCCCTTTGCAGACATTATTTAATAAATTCACATAGTCTCCAAATTGGTGGCTCATTGTGTCTCTAACACCTTGGCTTGAGCACAGTCATCAGATTGATTGCCTTCCTCTTAAGTAGAGGAGCAAGGATGGTAGGAGACAGAACTTGCAGAGAGTTCTGGAAAGGCCAGTGGCAGAGCAAGGAGGCAACCGGTGTCTAAAACTTCCTGCCTCCACTGTTTTGCTGAGAGCTGATCTCAGATCCCTGCCTTGTCCAAATATCATCCTCTAACTTAATAGCAACGTCAGGAAAAGATTTATCATTCAGTCCTTGCAATTGTCTTGTAACTGGAATCTCAGAAAAGTGGTGGTTGGATGTGCTTCAATTGGTAAGTCAGCTGTGGCTTGGTGAGCACACTTTTTAATTGCTAGAGGAAATAAATGGTTGAATTATAATCAGTGCTGACATTGCTCTGAACTTCCCAGGCTGCAAGAAGTAAGTAGGAGTAAAAAATGCCCAAAGAACAGTATTGTCATGGGCATTTCAAACCCAATCCAGTGAGCCAAATCAATCAGGGTAAAAAACTGGCTAAAGGCCACCCTCTAGTCAATCCGGGAAGAGAAAACTGTATCGACATATGTTCCCTTAAAAATGGAAAATTGAAATTCACTTGCAAAGTAATCATTTCTAATGCCTACCCCAACTTTTTATGCCTCTCTGAACTTCCCGGGTATATTTACAGCCCAAAACTTTCTTCCTGTGTATGTGTTCACGCTGTGTTTTATTTGCATTGCAGAATATCACTGTAGCCCTCCCAGTCCTTATAAATTAAGTTTATTTTGAGATGAGAGAAATAGAACAGAAGTAGTCCCTGCTGTGACTTAATGTCGTAAGAGTTTATTTCTTTGTTTTTCTTGGGAAACTATATTGATGGGGCAGGCAAGGGGGAAAAAAAAGATAAAATCCCACCCCCTACTCCATGCCTGTTTTCACTGTCATTTTTAAAAACCAAATGTATTCAAATAATCTCCTTCCAGATGTACTCAGATGAAATGGGGACACTGAGTAATTGAGAAACAAGATTTCCATCTGCTCTATCAACTGAAAAGCAAAAAGTGGGAAAACTGGAAAAAAAATTAAATCAATCCACTGTTGCCTGTGAGCACTGGGAATTGACGGGTAATTCAAGTGCCCCAGGGGCTGAGAGGAGCTGAGATCCCTGAGGGACTGTCAACTGCTCACCTGTGCAGAGTGTGTGCTCTCCAAGGCTTTCTCTCGGAAGCAGCGGATGCCCTGCACACGCCCCATCCCGCTGGCTGCTATGTCTCCCGTGTCTCACCCCCATTGGCTATTAGACACTCTTGCCCCATCCCCATTGGCTACCATGAATGCCTTTTTTCATCTATTCAACGAATATTTTGGGAGCTCCTGTCATCTCTGCTTTCACTCATTATTAAATTTTACCATAACACTATGAAGTAGGTAGAGATAGCTTATTTTTGCCCTAAAATGTTAAACTGATTCACACTCCCTGGGGTGAAGTTTCATGCTGTGATAATTTTTCATATTTGTATACTTTGTCTTTCAAGCTACACTGGAAGCTTTTCCATAGCAGGAAGCTTATCTTTCATTCCTCACTTTCTCCGGATTGGCTTCTAGCAAAGACCCTTGCAGATAACAACCAGAAGTATCAATAAGCAGGAAAAAATGGGTTTATTTTATTTCACTTTGAAAGAGAAAGAAAACAAAAAAGAAAGAAAATAGTAACTATGTGAGACAATGGATATGTTAATTAACTTGGTTGAGGTGATCATTTCACAATGCATACATACATCAAAGCATCAGGTGCATATATACACATATATACACCACCAAAACATATGCAATTTCTATTGGCCAATCATAACTCAAGAAAGCTGGCGGGAGGAAGAAACATAGTGACGTGCCCAGTAAAACAGAACTTTATCACATATGAATATATGCTTTAATTATTGGTAAGGAAACTGACATTCTCGAGTCTTAGCCCTTCCTATCTCAAGCAGCAGAAGCACCACTTTGGAACAGACTGTTGTTTTCAGAAGAAGCATTTGAGTGGCCTCTCTAAATTATTTAGGTTAGGGCAAGTGCCCATTCATTCTGGAACAAGAGTATAACAGGATATCTTTGTCTTAAACAAGGGATAGGGCTCTTCTATTAGATGTAAGAGAAGTCAGTCCATGCTCTTTCCTGGTGTTATATTTGCATCTGCTAATTTGCCCCAGGACCTAGAAGCCTTCTGACATGCAGGGGAGTGGGACCCAGGCCCCTGCCTGTCCCAGTTTATAGTTATTAGATGTGTCCACAGACTGGGGTAGCAGCTGTAGAGAAAGGACAACAGGCTCCCTAGAAGAAATGTGGTGTCACCGGGGAGCGTGAATCAGCTCAGGTCTTGCTCCTCACTGGGGCTGGCAGCGGTGCATTCCTTCAGGACTTGCCTTCTTCACTAATAACCTTGTGGGTGACGGCTGCATGCATGCTATTATGGACTGAATTGTGACCTCCCAAATTCATTTGTTAAAGCTCTAGCCCCTCAAAGTGACTATACTTGAAGACAGTGCCTTTAAGGAGGTATTTAAGGTTAAATGGCATCGTGGGGGGGCGGGGCTCCAATATGATCACACTAGAATCCTTATAAGAAAAGGAAGATAGAGAGTTCTTTCTCTCTCTACGCCATGTAAGGACACAGAGGGAAGGTGGCCATCTGCAAGTCAGGAAGAGAGACCTCACCAGAACCCGACACTGCTGGACCTTGATCTGAGACCTCCAGCCTCCAGAACCGTGAGAAAATAAATTTCTATTGTTCAAGCCTCCCAGTCTATGATATTTTATTATGACTACCTGAGCTGCTTAATACTGGTGTTACCATTTTTATTTAGTGGATGAGAAAACTGATCTCAGAAAGATTAACTTGCTCCAAAACCTATAGCCAGTACTTTGTGGAGCTGAAATTCTCATGGAAAGCCACATGCACTGTGATCAACACTGTTACATAAAGGGAAGTAGGCTGATTAGTCAGACAATAACGAGAAATGTATTTATATAAGCCATGATAATAGTCTTAGGTGGCCTGGAAGAGCAAAAGTGTGAGGTCCACCAAAAACCCTTGTTGAGTGAATGAATGGATGAATTCCTCCAGGTTGGAGCTAGCAAGGCTTTCATGGAAGAGGTAAAAATTAGGAAGCTGGCGGTACTTCTTCAATACTTTAGACCTCCCCTTAGTGAGAATATCCCTCACTCTCACGTCTCATGAGAGGTCAGTCTGTCCTGGGTCACACAACACTGAGACCTGGGCTTTGCAGACTTAGTCCCTCCTGCTCATCTTTATCGGAGAAAATCAATAAATACTGATTGATTGCTGGCACCCTCTTCTGCTCTTCTTTTCCGAGTTTGTACCTTTCGTGCATTTGTACCTTTCCTGCAGTATATGTAGAGGCTTTATATCTTGAATATGAACGTCCGTGGTTTTTTTTTTCCTATATCTGTGCATGTGGCCTTTCCTCTGGCCAGTAAGAGGCCTTCATGTTGCCTTGAAATGTAGGATTGTTTTATAGACAGAATTGAACACAGGTGGTCCCCGGGTTATGGAGGGGTATGTTCCTGAGAACGTGTCTAGGTCGGATTTGTATGCAACTCTGATCCCTGATGAACAGCCGCATACATAGTAATAATAACAATACTATAATAGCTTGTATGTGGTAATAAAAATACAATGTAATACTGTAATAATTATAATACCCCTGTACTGTAATAAGTTGCAGAATCTGTTGTGCTCTTTCTTTTAATTCAAACAAACAGAACATAAAAACAAACTCATATAAAAAGTTTAGATAGGAAATAGGAAAAATTTCAAAGAAGAATAATAAAGGTTAACGCCTCCCTAATGTTGCGTCAATGCCTTGCCTCCCAGAAGGGGCGTTTGTGAGGCAAGAAGGCGGGTGACGTTGATCGGAGGAGGACGGAGATGGTGCTGGGGAGGGTGGAGAGGGAGCTGGAGACTCAGGGTTTGAGTCTGTTGCTGGGGGAGGAGAGCTTATCACTGAAGTCAGGGTCTCAAAAAAGGTATCGGGTTGTTTGCACAATGTTTTTCTTTTTTTCATTGTACATGGCTTTGTAGCAGTTCATGTTCTCACTAACTGGACAGCAAACCTTTGTAAACTGCTCAATGTTAGGATCTTGTTCCTCAAGCTTAGCAAATCCTGCTTCAATAAGACGAAAGATTTCAGCAGTTCTTTTGTTGCAAACTCTCTTGGCTCTGAGTCTTCTATTGTGTTCTTGTGTTTCCATCAGCCGCTTCTCTGTGAGAGTAGCCACTGGCGCAAAGACACTGCACCAACTAACTGTTTATGCCACATGGGCTTGTTTACATGTGCAGAAGAAACTAGTTCCTGCGTTATTAATTTAATTAATCAATTACAAGTTATGCTTATTGGGAGCCCTGGGAACCTGTTCATAAGTACGGAACACTGTAAGTCAGGTTGTCTGTAACCCAGGGACTGCCTGTATTTATATATTTCACTACTAAAGCAACAGAAGAGCCGAGAGAAGCAGGGGAAATACGGTGTAGCACAATAGAACTAGACTGAGAATAGAGAGAAGGGAGGGCCACCCTATCTCCAGCCCATTCTGTCCTCAGGGAGACAAGAAGAGGGTCACAAGGAGGGGATGCAATGAGGTGTGACAGCAAAGGTTCTCCACCAGGTGCTTGCACCCAGTGAGACAGAACATTCGCACAACACACCAGACAAAGCAAATTTATTACATAGGCATCAAGGATAAACAAAAGCCTAGGATCCATGGTGAGCTTGTCCCTACAGGCTCAGAAAAGCTGCCCAGGGTAGACGGGGTCTCCTCTGCACATGTCCCACATTATACTGCAGTTTCTGCTCTGGATTTTATACCCTGAGTGTAATTTGACTCACTGAGCTCAAGCACTGCAGAACAGCCTGTTCTAGGAGGAAGGAGGGCGTAGCCTGAGCTGTCCAGACAGCTCTCCTTATCTCAGGAGATTGCATTCTTGGTACATTGTACAGTTATTCTAAGAACTACAAGTGGGAGGTGAGGGACAGTTGTCACAGCCAAGACCATCCAGAGACCATCTTCCTGCAGTGACCTTAGAAGACATCAGGGAGGAGAGACAGACTTTTTGACCTGGGGGACCAGAGTGAAAGCAGGGTCAGCTCAGGAGTCAGGACCCAGATGGCCGATGCCAGGGAGTGTCAGCGGAGCCCAGCCAGAGGGTAAAAGCCAAGCCAGCACGTGGAGTCACTCATTAATGCTCAAGGCGCCACACTGTCCAAGCCGGAAGCCCCACTAGCTGTTTATCTCACGGTGCTGGGGGGAGCCTACTACCCTCCCTGGCCTGTTCTCTGCCTGTTTCCCTTCTTCCCTTTCATTCAATGCTAAAGTAATAGCTAACCATACAGCTTGTTGTGTTATGTGTGTGTGTGTGTGTGTGTGTGTGTGTGTTTGCATTTATATTCACTTATTTATTTAATCCTCACAACAGTAGTAAGTACAGCTGCATCTCTTGGTATCCACAGGCGATTGGTTCTAGGAGTGCCCTCCATGGATATCCAAGCATGGATGATCAGGTCCCTGATATAAAAGGGTGCAGTATTTGCATATAACCTATGCCCATCTTCCCATATATTTAAATCATCTCTAGATTATTCATAATACCTAATAAAATGTAAATGCTGTGTAAATAGTTATCATATTGTATTTTTTAATTTGTATTATTTTTTATTATTGTATTGTTATTTTTTACTGGATTTTTTTTCAAGTATTTTTGACCCACCCTTGGTTGAAGCCATGGATGTGGACCCCAAGGATGTGGAGGGCTGATTGTGCTCTTATATGATGTCCAAAGTACAAATGGTCTACAGCCACACCACCATGAACGTGCCCGATCTCGTCCAATGTATAAACAAGGAGACCCTGGTACAGAGAGGTTAAATGAACTGTTCAATAAATAAATACTAAGAGCTGAGCTTCAAACTCATGCAGTCTGTCTCCAGGTCTGTGGTTCCAACCACTGTACAACACCACCTCTCATCCCTCGGGGTACACATAAGACTCCCTGAAGCAGAGGGTGGGGGCCAGAGCGGCACTGGTGGGGAGTGGAAGGCACAGGCCACAGGACACTTCGGTGGCACTAGACAGTGAAGATACCCACCCTCATTACGCGTGGTCCACTCTCTACTGCACACTGGACTATCTAGGTCCATGATTTCTCTCTCATCTTTTATTAAATTATTAATAAAAGCTTTACTGGTTGAGCGTGTTTTTGTCCTAGAGCCCCTGGAAAGATACATTCTCAAGTAGAGATACCAGGAATGGAGTTTTTCATGTCACAGCGTTCTCCTGGGGACCAATGCCAATCTTTCATTCTCTCAACAGCCTGGGAGGAAAGAATAACCTACTTTTAACAGTGCTTTGCACTTTTCACAAAGTTTTTAAAAATACATGACCTCAGTTGATTTTCACCAACTCCAAGTGATGGGTAGTTAAAGGGAGAGTCATCACATTTACTGTACTGGTTCAGAAAGTGAGGCATTATGGAGGTAAAGTGATGAATCCAAGAACACATAGCCACTCAGTAGAAAGCCAAGGCTTAAATATCAACATCTGTTTTCCAATTTCTGGTTTAGCATTCTTTCCTCTATATGTAGATGCATCCCTCAGACAATGAATGTATTTCTCACTCCCAGATTCCCTGAGCTTTATTCCACAGGTACCCTTCCCAGGCTAGAGACCTGTCAGAGAAGCATTTGGGTGGGGTAGTTGACATAGAGCCTTGCTAGGTAAACTACCCATTGCCCATGCCATGGGCAAGGAGCATCAGTGTCACCTGGGAGACTGTTAGAAGGGCAGAATCTTGGATCCTTCCTGGATCTACTTGAATCCAAATCTGCATTTTAACAAGATCCCCAGGTGATTTGTGTGCACATAAAAGTTCCCAAATCACCCTTCTAGAAGATGTGCCCATAGAGGTCGTCAGCAGCAGATATAAAGAACCTGAAAGTTCTCAGGTGTGTTCTGTAACAGTTAAATGGGTATTTTATGTATTTGACTGTGCTCCGATATTGATTTGGTAAGCATCACCTGTGACTCACACACGAAACGAATGAAAAGGATACCAGCACGTGCCTTGGACTGGGCCAGGAGAAACTCCAGGCAGCATATGCTGGGGATGCACACGTAAGTGCTGTGTGCCTGGCAGCCTCTCCCACACGGGAAGCCTGGGGAGGGACACCCGCCTAAAGAGATATGTGTGTGGTTTTCTGCCCATGCATAGGGTATTGGCAGGCACCATTGCCTTACTACGTGCTTTCTGACACTGCACTGGGGCACTGTGGGGCTGTGTTCTGAACACGCAGGCCCAGCTCTGTGTAGCATGAACCAGAACAGTGACTCCCTTACGGCAGATGCTGCTGCCTGAGCTGATTGCACAGGGGTCCGTCACCTCGCCAGCAGACAGGTGGTGGGCGGAACTGGATTCAGCCTCCTCTTCCCGCCGCAGCTCTCCTTGCCAGCTCTCGTGCCAGGGGAAGTCTGAATCAAACACAATTTTGGATTTGTTTTTTTGTAAATTGTCTCTCCACGATGGTGTTCAGGCTATCACAGGACTGTTTTAAAGAACCAGCTTTTAAATTTTGTCTGAAGAAGCTAGACATATTAATAGGTTTTCCTTACCCAAGAAAAGCACTTGCTAAACCAATATGAATTTGTTGATTAATATGAATGGTATTACAGTGAGTTGAATAGGGTCCCCCTAAAATTTTTATCAATCCAGAAACTCAGGATAGGACCTACTCAGAAATAGGGTTTTTGCACATATAATTAGTTAAGATGAGGTTATACTGGACAAGAGACAGGACCTAAATTCAAGGACTGATGTCCTTGTCAGGAGAAGGAGGTAACGGAGATGCAGAGACACACAGGTGAGAAAGCCATGTGAATACAGAAGTGAAAATCGGACTGATGCAGCTATAAGCCAGGGAATGCCAAGGATTGCTGGCAGCCAGCAGCAGCTAGGAGAGGCATGGAAGGATTCTTCCCCAGAGCCTTCTGTGGGAGCACGGCCCCACCAACACCTTCATGTTGAACTTCTAGTCTCCAGAACTATGAGAAAATTAATTTGTATTATTTTAAGCCACTCAACTTGTAGTGGTTTGTTACAGCAACCCTAGGAAACTAAAGCAAGGTCTAACAACTACTGTACTGATGTCACTAACATTATTTGGAGGGCTTGCCATTTCACAGGCACTACTTCAGCACTTCGCATGTATTTACCTAATTAATCCTCAAAACAACCTTTTGCAAGAGGTACTGTTATTCTCATTTTACATGTGAGGAAATTAGCATGAAGAGAGACATTGAGTCACTTGACCACACTTGCTGTCCCCCTGATGGGTGGCAGAGCAGAGTCTAACCTTAGCAGTGCAGCTGGAGAGGCCCCACGCGGACCCTCCTGCCACGGGCTCTGAGAGCTGGGAGGAGAAACTGACGAACCTGTGGGCAAGAGCTGGTGTGGTACTCACCATCAAACTGGTTTCACTGATCATCACCTAAGAGCACATTTAGGAATAACATTAATCAGGTGTTGGGCAGATGTGTGTGGGGGGAAGGGATGGGTGTATACATACATAATGAGTGCAATATGCACCATCTAGGGGATGGACATGCTTGAAGCTCTGATTGGGGGGGGGGGGGCAAGGGCAATATATGTAACCTAAACTTTTGTACCCCCATAATATGCTGAAATAAAAAATAAAAAAGAGCTGGTGTGAACAGACAGCATCCCTGCTCCTGCCCTAGCTCCATTTCCCTGATGCAAGAGTCCTCAGGACAGGACCCACAGGGATCAGCAAGAAGATCAGGAAGCTTAGCTGCCCAGTAGTAGAAATTAATGCTGTTTAGTTTCTAGGGAATGGAGTTATTAGTGACTGCTCTTAAAAAAAAAAAAAAAGCAAACTAGTACAATCTCTATGGAAAGTAGTGTGGGGAAACCTCAACCTCGAAAAAGAACTAAAAGTAGAACTACCATTTGATCCAGCAATCCCACTACTGGGTATTTACCCAAAGGAGAAAAAGACATTCTATAAAAAAGACACTTGCACTTGAATGTTTATAGCAGCACAATTCACAATTACAAAGATGTGGAAACAACCCAAGTGCCATCAATACATGAGTGGATTAATAAAATGTGGTACATGTATACCATGGAGTTCTGCTCAGCCACAAAAAGATGGTGAACTAACACCTAGATGGAACTGGAGACCATCCTTTTAAGTGAAGTATTGCAAGAATAGAAAAGCTAACACCACATGTACTCACCACTAAATTGGAGCTAATAGATCAATATTCATGTACACATATGGTAGTAAATTCAACGGAAATCAAGCAGGTTGGCAGGGGGAGGGGATGGATGAATTCACACCTAACAGGTACAGTGCACACTGTCTGGGTGATGGACACACTTATAACTTTGACTCAAACTGTACAAAAGCAATTCATGTAACCAAAATGTTTATACTCCCATAATATTCTGAAATTTAAAAAAAAAAACTCATGTATGTATCTGTGTATACACTGTCTAGGGGATGGACACGTTTGAAGCTCTGACTCGGGGTAGTGGGGGGGCAAGGGCAATATACATAATCTAAACTTTTGTACCCCCACAATATGCTGAAATAAGAATTAAAAAAAAAAACTCTAGTGTGATAAGTTAAGCTAAAAAGAACTCAAGGGCTCTAGTGCCAGGCTGCCTGGATATATGGGCAGGACCAGAGCTTCAAAGAGTTCAACTAGGAGAAGACTCGTTCTCACGCCCAGACTCTAACGCCAGTGGACTCAGCGGCAGTTGGGAGTGGGAGCAGGGTACCAAGTAAAAAGGGACCTTGCTGAGTTCAGATGTTTAATTCTTTGAATATATTTTCTTGTCTGTCATGGCATTTATTAAGAACTATTGCTAGAATTACTGTACTAATGTGCAGATTGAGTTGGTTGAAAAGGTAGACTGGCTGTCTAAAATCTTTCAAATACCCACTTTCAAAGAGGGCCCCACTGTTGGACAACTAGAAAGAGCCAGAATGCCATGAGGGAGCAGACAGTTCTCACTGTAAGCACAATGCCTGGAGCTTTAAAAAGATGTGTGTGGGATGAGTGTATCCAACAGACAGATCTACAGTAGGGTTTCTCAGCCTTGTCACTGGATACGGTGAGCTGCACAGATCCCTGTTGTGGGGGCCTGTCCCATGCATTGGGGGATGTTTAGCAGCATCCCTGACCTGTACCTACAACATGCCAGTAGCACTCTTGCCCCAGTTGTGACAACCAAAAATGTATCATCTGGGAGACAAAGATCACACCTCCCCCCAGTTGAAATCCCCTAATCTATGGAGAGTAACACAAATATGGCACCATCAAGATATGATGGCACAAAAATAGGGGACAAAAATCTTTGCATTTCCAAGGTCAATTAAATGGCTAAAGGTGGGGATAGGATAGCCCCTCCCCTGCACATCAGCTCTGTTCTCACTCCCTCAGCCCAGATTTGCCCCCCAACTGCAAAAATCTTTCTTGCCCTGTTTCTGCCTTCTCTCCTTTGCTTCTCCAACTCTTGTATCTTCTTTATTCCTTTTCTGGCTCTTTCTATTCTCCTTTCCCTGGTTCTTTTTCCATTACTTGCCCCCTAAATGCTGGTGTTCCACCAGGTTTTATCCTTAACTCTCCATTCTGCTTTCCTTGGTGTAAATTTCACTTATCTTATGACCTCATTTCTCACTTACATGTTGGTGACTGACTTCTAAATCCTTATCTTTAGCCCTTATCCCTGTCCTAAGCTATAATTAAAAACTATAATTAAGTACTAAAGAAGTATTTAAGTATAAAAAAGTACTAAACTAGTACTTCACTATTCCCAACTGGATATCTATACATATTCCATTGATATCTCAAAATTGAATTATTTAAAACTACACCAAATATTTATGAAAATCCCAGGCAACTTAGTCTCATATCATCATCCATCTGATCAAAATTCCATCAAAATTCTAAGAGATGTCTCTGTAAGTCTCCCTCAATCAGCTGATCACCGGACTCTGTTAGAGATTCTGCGGCGGCTGCCTTCCCTGGTCTGGACTTTTCTCTCCAGTCCTGCTGCAGCTGCCCTGGCCCAGGTTCTCTTTGGGACTTTGAAGAAGGCCTCTCCACCTCCAGGCTCCCCTAACTTCTGCCTGCCCAAACACAGGATCCAATCCATCTCTTCCTCCTGTGCTTTTATAGTGACATACTCCGTTATCCACCCAGTTATCCAAACCAGAAACCTGAGCCCCGCCACTGACTCTTTCCTCCTCCCTCCCGCCCACCAGACAGCACAGTCATGATCCTTCTACCTGGGGTCAATCCACTCTTCTCTTTCTACTTCTTCTACCTTAGCTTAAGAAGCCATTATTTATTACCTCAGTTCTTCAATAAAGTCTCCCTACCTCTAATACTGGCTTCATCCAATTTATTTTATACCCAGTTGGTAGAATAATCTTTAAAAATGAAAATCTGCCATACAATCCAGCAATCCCACTTCTGGGTATTTATCCAAAAGAATGGAAAGCAAGATCTCAAAGAGAGATCTGCACACTCATGTTCATTGTAGCGTTATTCACAACAGCTAAGAGGTGGAAGCAATCCAAGTGTCCATCAATGGAAGAATAAAGAAAATTTGGTAAACACATACAAAGGAAGCTTATTCAGCCTTAAAAAGAAAGGAAATCCTGTCATGTGTTACAAGTTGGATGAAATTTGAGGACACTATGCTAAGTGAAATAAGCCAATCGGAAAAAGACAAATATATAATTCCAGGTACATGAGATAACTAGAGTAGTCAAACTCATAAAAACAGAAAGTAGAATAGTATTTCCAGGGACTGTGGGGGCAAGGGTAGGGGAAACGGGGATTTGGTGTTCAAAACATACAGAGTTTCAGTTTTGCAAGATGAAAAAGTTCCAGAGATCTGTTGCAACAACAATATGTACATAATTAATACTGCTGAACTGAACACTTAAAAATGATAAAGATGGTAAATTTTATGTTGTGTGATTTTTACCACAATTAAAAAAAATATATATTCTCAGTGAAAACCCTTCCCTGGCTCACTTTCTCTCTGACCTCTGCACAGTCAGTCTGCTCTGCTTGGAACTAGCTTCAAAACACCTCTCCTCCCCCACTTACTCTCTGGGGCAAACACCTCCTGGCTCTAGAAGCTGACTTCTCCGTGGCTCCCTCCTTTCTGCTCACACAGCCTGTAAACGTACCCCATGAGGCACGTACACAAAGTAGCTGTTGCCACTGTCCATGTCTGCTCGCCCCAAGAAACTGTGGCATCCTCACACTTCAGCATTTTTCATCTGTGTCTCTGGGAACGAGCACATTGCCCAGCTCATTTATCAAGGCGTTCATCAGAACCCAGCGCTCTGCCTAAGAGGAGTTCTGTGGAATCACATTTTCCCCACCTCATTCCGCCCTCAGTGGAACGCTCCTCCTTTCTACCCAGTTCAGCTCCCTTTTTCTAGTGTTCTCCCCTCACTAGACTTCCCACGAGGGCCCGGCCTGCCTTGCCTAATGCCAGCCCTTCCGAGTTCATTTTCCTTCTACTTGTCTCCCATGGCTGCTGGATCCCAAACACTGTATAGTTCTCTCCAGACGGTAGGCAGGAAGACCCATTGAACCCTACAAGTCTCATTTTAACTGAGACCAAATATGATAAAGCAGTGGCCAGTTGGGATCGTTTATATGTAGTTTGAGGAATAATCCTTAAATCCATTACTCTGAGCTATTGGAGAGCAGGTTCATGAAACCTTTCTCCACCTCCCTGTTTTGAAACCAGGAGCCTTTATTATTATTCAGTTCTAGTGAGGCCAACAGATCAGGAGATGATTGCCATTGAAAAGACAGTTTGCTACTCACAGTTCCCAACAAAAGGGGGCATGCCATGCCATGGGGAAGCACCAGGTTCAGTCAGGAGGCAGAGAGAATGAGGAGAAAATGTAAGTGTGAGACTTTATTGAGGTTTTTGAGGGAAGGAACGGGCAGGGCAGGGCAACCAGGCTAAGCAGGTTGAGGACTGGCTCAGTTGACCAGTTTCAATGGGCTCTGGGCTGTAGGTGCTGTCCTGAGTTGTACCTGAGCCTGGGCTGATTAGCTCCCAGGGACAGTTGCCTGATAAACAAGGTGGTTGGGGGACAAGGGCTTTGGATCGGTTGGTTTGCACATGGAAGGTGCACCCACGCATCAGGGGAGTCATTTTCCATCTCTAGGAATCAGCTAGCCCTGAGAGGGCAGTGTCTCCCCGGTCAACAAAGCCCAAAGATATCAAAACCTCATAAAATATATGAAATAAAAACCATGATTAATACACTCCCAACACCAGAATCAGGTATGGAGTATGGCTGCAGGGAGGACAAAGCAGGGGCCAAACAAGGCTAACGCTCCTGATAACTTTGTGGGCAACCCAGATGAGAGCATTCTCTGACTCTTACCAAGTTGATAAGAAAAATTCTCCCACCTTTGGATTAAAAATGTCCGTGCAATTTCTCAGAAGTCAGCTATGAAAACATTTGCTTTAGATTTCCTTTTATATGAAGTTGAAGTGATAAATATATATTTTCCCCCCATGGAGAATATTTATGAAAACTTTTCTGGGAAACATCTTTTTGCTAAATATAGAGTCTCTGGAGACAGCTTAGGAAAGAAACTGAATGTGCTGTCAGTTGTGACCTGACAGTCTGAATTACCATATTTTTATATTGTAACTCCCTTCCTTTAATGATATATATATTCCACTAATGGTGTGAGAGGGATGGAAACTGGCAGTTTTAATAGTGTGTGATGTATGTGCTCCCTCGCCATTGAATGGGAAGTTTTGCCTCAAATAAGAAGCAGCTTCGGCTGGCCTTCGCTGGGGCATGGGCTTCGGAGTGACACTAGGCAGAGGTGACTTTGGTGGTGACATGGTGTGTGAATCCCGCTTCCTCAGTGCACAGTAAAGATGACCACTGGTTTTGTGACTTCCAAACCTCTCACACGTCCCTTTCTTCCCCCTCCCACTTCGCTCCCTCTTTCCTGGCTCTCTCTTCCCCCGCCCCCTTTTCCTGGATAGGGCTCCTAGTCCTCGCAGTGCTTACTGGAACTGATTGTCAATTCAAATGACTCCACTGCGGGGTCATCCTCTTGGAGGGGAGGTGTGACCATTATGTGTCTTCATTTTGGAGACTGGGACATTTTAAATGAGCATAATGGAGTGCTTAGACAGTGGGACCATCAGCCACTGCACTCCTTCATCATTACCCCATTTCTCCCTCCAGATGTCCCAGGCCCACAGACCCAGCCAGTGGGGGGGTGTGAACCCAGAGTGACGGGTGTGTGTTCCCCAGAATTCCTCTCTGTTCCCCTTTTCCCTTCCTCACACCCCTGCCTTATCCAACCCTTTGACATGCTCTGAACACCCTTCTACTTGCAGAGATCAGGAGAGGTTGAGCTATTAGTTGTTTATTCTTCAATCTAAAAGTTCTATCTTCCAGGTATTTTAAGCCTCCTTTCTCCCTATGGAAGAAAATATTTAGGTTCTTCTCAAAGAAATTTTAGTCGTGATCGAGCAGGTAGAGGAGGAATAATTTGGCAGAGAAGTGGGCCCTTCTTAGAGCACTGACACCCCATCATATGGGCAGCCTGTGGTCCCCACTGCCCACAAGAAGGCATCAATGCCTTCTCACTCTTTGGATGACCACTTGAAAAAAGCTCAGGCTTCCAACCTTGACAAGGATTTCCACATGGGGTATATCTGTTATTGGTGTCTTCCTTGATGTACTGTGTTGGCCCCTAACAGAGACATGGGTTGCACATGTGTCTTGAACCCCATGAGCACTGTCTCAGACAACTGTTGCTGTTCTCATCTTCTACCAGCGCAGCTCCCTCCCTTCCTCTTTCTTATGAATGAAATTGGCAAACCCTCCTTCCCCAACCCCATGAACTGTATTGTTTGGCTTCTAAACATCTGGTCTACACAAATGTTTTTAAGAAAAAAATTATCTATGTGTTTTGAACAAAATGCCAAAAAAAGAAAAAAATAGAGCTAAAAGGATTGCTCGAGAGAAACCTGACTGCATGAACATCAACTGAAAGACTATCATCCGTGAGCCGAGCCCAGTACCTGCCTATCATAGGCACTGGCCTTAAGGAGAAAAGAAACCAAGATTTTTAAGATCAAGCATGCAGAACAAGAAGAGAGCTACAATAAGTTAAAGGATACTTTTTAAAAGTTGTAATAAATGAGGAAATATACAATGCATCTGTATTTGTAAAATAAGTACTGCAAAAAGACGAACCTCTCAAGGTGAATTTCAAGCTTTAATGCAATCTCAGTCATATTCTCAAATTTTTTTCTTCAAACTTATTACATATTAATTCTAAAGTTCATCTAAGAGAAAAAACAGATAAGCACATCAAAGGGAAACAACACAAAAGACTATTTAACTTAAATGGAATAAGTAGCCCAGAAATAGATTAGATTATAAAATAAGCATTTAGGGGACAAAGATGGACAATTAAAGACAACACCAGCTGGACCATCCCGGAGGGGAGATAGGATTTTAGATAAAGGAGAGGGGAGACCAGATGTAGAACAGGTGTGGATCATAGAGAGAGGTGCCGGAGCCTGCTGGGGATCTCACAGAGCAAAATTGCAAATCAGAGAAGGAAGAAGATACAAGAAAAAAAATATCGGTCAGGGTCAACCCCAGAGAGGCTCAGAGCCCAGTGAAGGGGTAAGGAGGGATCCATCTCTCCCTCCCTCCCACGCGCCTTCAGTGACCAGCAGGCTACCAAGTTTCTTGGAGGCTTTTCCACCCCTGTGAGCCCAGGCATGGTGGCAAACATGGTATAGTGGGGACAACTCACATGATCCCAGAGCTTAGACACTCTGTGTGGGGCTCCCCTCCAAGAAGAGTGTCACAAGAGTCCAAAGAACCTGCTTTCTTTCATTCAGATGCTGCCTTCCCCACCATTGCCCCGTCCACTGCAACCAGAAAAGTAGTTTGGGCTAAGAATTGGGCAATCGGCCACCCCTCCCCAGGGTGTGTGTGCTACAGGCTGAAGCTTCCACAGAAAGTAAGACCCATGCCTTTCCCTTTGGGGACCTGCAGTTGATCCAGCGTGCCCAAATCGGGAGCTCCCTGCCCAATGGCATTTCGCAGACTTGCTTGCCATTGGGCCAGACAAGCAGACCAGACCCCGTACACTCCAGACTCAAGCAGGTTGCTGGGGACACAGGAGGGAGGCCAGGGAGTTAGACTCAGGTGGTGAGGAAGCCCACGTGGACAGATCTGACAGGAGAATACTGCGGGCTTCCAAGGCCTGGCGAGCTGGAAGAGCGCTCATCCTCCCCACAGGAAATGTAATATAGAAGTGATTGATATTTTTGATACATAAAAGTTAATGCAATTTATAATGGCCACTAAGACCTAAGTAAATAAACCAGAAGAATATAAGATAAAATTCACAAACATAAGAGACATCTTTGTCAATTATAAAAACAATACAAGTAAACATTAAGGTACACATTTTACATATTAAGTTAACCAAATTAAAGTGTAATGGTAATTTATATTGCCAGTAATAGTGTATCAGGAATATCATCACTACATTGCATATAGCATTATACATTGGCACCATCCTTTTAGAAAGTCACATGGCAACATTTCAGGAACCAGATGAAAGATTATATCATTTCATCCTTTGATTTAATAATCCTACTTTCATACAAAAAAAGCTATATACATAAAGATGTTTATCATAATATTATTTTAATAGCAGAAAACTAACACCCAATGGTAAAAGAATAACTAAACTCATTATGGAACTGTGGTGATTTTAAAACATCTGCAAATTCTTTCATCCCCCTGTCATTGAGAAGTATCCCCTCCCCTTGAATCTGGGCTGACCTTGATTACTCATTAGCCCATAGGATTCAGCTGAAGTGGTGGTATGTAAAGGTTGTAAAAGAAAATGCAGCCTCTGCCTGGCTTGCTAGAATACTCCTACTGGAGCCCTGAGCCACCACACAAGAAGTCTTAGCATCCTGAGCTGGCCATGTTGTGAGGAAGCCCAAACTACCCCGTATGGAGAGTCCTCACTGAGATGCAGTGAGACTACATAAAAAGAGAGGGACGCCCTACCAGCCCTCCACTACCCCCGCTTCCTCTGTCCCAGATCCAGCCACCGTATGACAGCAAGTACATGAGCTTAGACCATCAAGACAAGTCCTTCCCAAACTCCTGACACCCACAGAAACCATGAGAGATAATGCAGGGATTGTTGGGGTCTTAAGAAGTTCTTAGTGGTTTGTTGTATGGCAATAGATGCCTAGGACATAAATCTCTGCTGGATACAACATGGTGCAGCCACTCAAAAGCTGAATTTAAAAGACTGTGTAGAAACATAGACTCTTTTCCATAATATTTAATTTTAAAAAGACATAAAATGTTATGGGCATTATGACTGTAGCCATCAAAAACATATTAGGGCTGGGCATGGTGGCTCACGCCTGTAATCTTAGCACTCTGGGAGACCGAGGCAGGTGGATCGTTTGAGCTCAGGAGTTCGAGACCAGCCTGAGCAAGAGTGAGACCCCCTCTCTACTAAAAACGGAAAGAAATTAGCTGGATGACTAAAAATATAGAGAGAAAAATTAGCCAGGCATGGTGGCACATGCCTGTAGTCCCAGCTACTCAGGAGGCTGAGGCAGAAGAATTGCTTAAGCCCATGAGTTTGAGGTTGCTGTGAGCTAGGCTGATGCCATGGCACTCTAGCCCGGGCAACAGAGTGAGATTCTGTCTCCAAATATATATATATATATATATATATATATATATGTATATATATATATATATATATTAGGCAGGGCATAATATGTTTGTTATACTCACTCCTGTACTCCCAGAAATTTGGAAGGCCAACGCAGGAAGATCTCTTGAAGCCAGGAGTTAGAGACCAGCCTAGGCAACATAGCGAGACCCTGTCTCTATAAAAAATTGAAAAATTAGCTGGACTTGGTGGTGCATGCCTGTAGTCCTAGGTACTCAGGAAGCTGAAGCAGGAAAATCTCTTGAGCCTGGGAGTTCCAAGTTATAGTGAGCTGTGATTGTGCCACTGCACTCCAACCTGGGCAACAAATCATGAGTAATAAATAAATAAATAAATAAACGAACATATTTTATAAAACCAGAATGGAGTAACCACGATGGTACTTATGTGACTCCACAATCACGTTAGCTTGGTAACATGATTGATGGCATTATTTTCCTAATGTCTAAACTTACTAAATGTACTTCTAATAATTGTATAATTAATTAATGCATATTATCTGTCCCTCAAAAGAGAAAAATCCATATTAAAGAGTTCCATTTTAAAATACTGCATGAGCAAAATGAAAAAAACCTAAAACTTGAGAAGAACAAAAGTACTGTGACAAAATTCACCCCTTTCCCAAGAGTGATAATAGATGGAGACAGAACCCTTGAGGTTTGCGTGTCAAAATGCAAAAGTTCATCCTCCTGTGTTTTCAGAGTTTGAGAGGAGCCGGTAAATACCACCCATGGCCCAGTAGGCACTGAACAGGTTCTTTTTATCTTATCGCTTTTACTTTTTATGCAGGTGTTTTGTACAAAATGCGAACAACATAGACATGTTTGAAATGTCTAACTGAAAATGTGGCTTTATGGTCTTCTCTCCTGGGCCTAGCTTAGAGACATCTGCTCACAGCATGTCTTCTCAAGTCCAGGATGGCTGGGAGTTAGTCCTCTCCATCAGGAACACATGTGCCTCGCGGAGCTCAGTGACCTATCAACTAAAAGACACATGCACACACTCACTCAATATGCAATGGTGGTGTACAACTCAATAACAGCAAGTAAAACTACTGTTCATCAAAGGGAGGCCAGGCAAACACATAGCAGTCACTGTCCCACTGTAGTTTATCAGATCCACAGGGTAAGGCCTGTGAAGGCCCTTCCTCAGACTGTGGAGTAAATTGCTTGGTGGCCCATCTGGCACTTGTGTGTTACTCTTGAAGAGCGGGGCGGACCTTGGAGAGTCTGCGTTTCCACTTTTTGCTGGTTCAGGCTGGGATCTGGGCATTGCTGCAGGGATGGAACAACTATGGGCTTTTGCAGGTGAAGGCAGTCATTACTTGTAGCAATAAAATTCCCTCCAAACTTTGCTAAGCCTCTTACTTATTTATTTGCCTGCAGTCTGTCACTCTGCATGCAAGATCTTACCTAGACCTAATAATTATGCCTAAGACTCTAGTCCAGAGGTCGGCAAACATTTCTTCTAAAAGGCCAGAGAATAAATATTTTAGACTTTGTGGATCAAAAGGCAAAATCGAGAATATTATGTAGGTACTTATATGACAAGAAAGAAAACAAATGTCCACAAATTTTTTCTACCTGTTTTTGACTCAGGGCCGTACAAAAACAGGTGGCAAGCCAGATCCGTCCAGCGGATTCGCCCCATTTGCAGCTTTGCTCTGGTCTGTGACTCACTGTTCTCAGCACTCCATACCCTTCTCTTCCATCTTACAAGTGGCCACCATGAGGCCATCGAAACAGTACGCTGTTCAGGGAAGGCAACACCTAACCAGACCTCTGTGGCCAATTTGTCTTTTTCCTGTCCTTACAGTGGTGTTTGCCAAAGAACTCCTACTAGAAGATGCTTGAGAAATGCCTGCAAACTTAGCATCTCCTGGCAAAGCTGTCTTTTCAGTCACCACTTGTCACTCCAGTTTGTAGTACAGATAGAATCGGTATTTTCAGCCCTGCTGGGTCCCCAGTCCCTGGACTCTCAGTCAACCTAGATTGCAGGAGGCAACAGAGAAGCCTCCTTGAGTGCAGCCACCCTCCCCTCCACCAATGCCCACCACCGCGGCCCCTGGCCAGCTCATTTCTACGCCAAGAGTGTCAAGAAACAGCCGACACACTACATCATAAAATTTTTCCACCAGTTCCCTAATGCTGCAGACTCAGTCTGGCCCTGGTCAGCCTCCCAACAAACTCAAGGAATCGTGTTTACCAAATGTTTCACCGACATACAGCAAGGTTCACCAGATTTCTAGGTTGTGATACCTGTATATTCCCACCTACCACCTGACCACTTCAGTGAACCCTATGCCACATGCTTAGCTTCCGTGACTTGCAGCCTCCTACTTTAGGGACCGGATCCTGTTTTGTAGCTATTGTATTCTTTGCCTTAATGGTATGGTCTTAGATCATAGCATGAGCTTCTGGAGAGGATGGAGGAAGACACAAGACAAGAAAGAAAAGAGGCATGTTCCAGGTGCCTTCTAAAGAAGGCTCTTAGGAGCTGCTAAATGATGCTTTTGCTTGCTTATCTTTGGCCAGAAGGTAGAGACGTGACAATACCTAACTAAAAGAAGGGCTGAGAAATTCCATCTCCATTCTGGGAAGCCACATGTCTAGTCAAAATATGGGGCTTTATTGCTTTAGAAGTGAGAGTGGTGACTAGGGCTTACTGGCAATTTCTGCCACAGAGAGGTACCAGTATAACTCCCATTTTGAAGATGAGAATACTGAGGCTTACAGGGGATAAGCACTGCTTGAGAGTGAGTGGTAAAGCCAAGTTTCCGACCCAGGCAGTCTGTCTCCAAAGTCTCGTGCTCTTAACAAAGGGTCAACAAGCTTTCGTGCTGGCTTCACACAAACAGCTTGGGACGCCCTCTCCAGCCTACACCTACAACAGATTCTGGGGAAGGAAGCAGCTGTGGCTTTCCTGTCTGATGACTTGGGGAAGTTTAACATTTCTTAGCAGAGTTTTCAGACTAAGTTTGAGAAACCAGAGGGATAAAGGAAGCTATGGTTCCTCCATGGATAAACAAAATGTGCTATATCCGTGCAATGGACTATTCTTTGGCCATTAAAGGGAATGAAGCACTGATGAACACTACAGTGTGGATGAACATGGAAAATATTATGCTAAGTGAAAGAAGCCAGACACAAGGAACCACATATTGTAGATTCCATTTCTGTGAAAGGTCCAGAATAGGCAAATCCATAAAGACAAAGTAGACAATAGTTTCCAGGGGCTGGGAGTGAGGGAAATGGGAGTGATGGCTAATGGGTACAGAGTTTCTTTTTAGAGCAATGAAAATATTCTAGAATCGATTGCGATGATGGTTAGGCAAGTCTAGGAAAATACTAAAAATCATTCTATTAGACACTTTAAATGGGTGAATAGTGAGATATATGAATTATATCTCAAGATAGCTATTACCAAAATAAAAAGTCCAAGGAGATACTGCAACAGAAAAGTTAACTCAAGGCAGTAGCTTGATGTACACATGAGCACTCCATGTGCTTGCAGAAATATTTCATGCTATCTATCAACCATGCAGAATGAAAGCATGCTACGCTAAAGCCACACCCATGTTAGGAATCACAGGTCATAGTTGCTATGGTAAAGATTAAACAAAAAGAGAAGAAAGGAAAGAAGAAAAGAAAGGAAGCTATGATAAAAAATACAGGATGAATGCACTTTCCTTTTAAACTGTTAAAATATTTTTAGCCTTGTTATAGACCAATAAACCATCCTTGACATGTTTCACAATTCAGTATAAGGCCACAGCATTCTGCACTTGCACTGAAAATCTTGTTAGAAAGAAGAGCTTTCTTTAGCTGTGTTGCCTTGATCTGGCAACACAGATGGTACCAAGCACTCTCCTCCACTCAATGCCTGGAAAGAATTATTCAGAATTCGACCTATTACAGAACTAGCCACCTCCGAGATCATCTCCTCAGAAATTAGCCTCGGAAATCCATCCCTTCTTATTTTACAGGCTAAGCAACCAAATAATCAGTGATTTTTACAAGATGATGAATCCAGCAGGGATCAGATCTTCTGATCCACCTCTACCTACCCCAGGCCAGTATACTTTATACTAAGCTCAATCCTAAAATAGCAATGGAGAAACTCTGTGGAAAGGTTCAAAGTGTTTAGTGTAAGTGTTCTCAACAACTGTACTTCATAGAAATAAAAATGTTACTGTGAAACGGGGACAGCAAAACATTAGTGTGTGACGACACATTGTAGCATCGATGGAGGAAGAATCACTCAAGGCAAGTGGGTGTCTGGGCCGCCCTGTGGTGCAGAGATCCTGAATGGGACACAAGGGAGAACAGAGAGAAAAATTACATTTTCTCTCTGTGTCAGGAGATATTTTTCAGGGATAGAGAAACCTGAGTGGAAGACCAAGACTTTGAGGAGGACATCTGCTACCTTAGTAAAGGGTATTAAAAAGAGGAATAGTGGGGAAAGTGTTTTCAAAATGGTAGCTCTGTAATAAAATGCACTTGCCTCTTTTTGTTAGAATAAGAAATCAGGTAAAGAATTGAAATATTTTTAATAACCTCTTGGCCACTGCATTAGACATGCCTAATATTCTGCAATGAAATTGCCACTGTGAATATCCCATTTTGAGTTCTAATAATATTGCAAGGCGGGGCAGTGGAAAGAGCTTTGGTTTTAGAGTCTGGGCTCTTAGTGGGGGCGTGGACCCTCTCAGCCTCTGTGTGCTCATCTGTAGGGTGGGAGTCATCATTCCTGCCTGTTATTCAGGGCTCTCCAGAGACCTAGACAAGTGGGATATATTCAGGGAGAGTGATTTATTTGAAGGAATTGGAGGCTGGCAAGCCTGAAATTTGTGGGGCAAGCCAAAAGGCTGGGAATTCAGGTAAGAGCGGATGTTGTAGTCTTGAGTACAAATTCTACAAGGCAGCAGGCTGGAAGCTCAAGCAAGTTATTATATTGTCATCTTAGGGAAAATTCCTTCTTCTTCAGGAAAGCTCAGTCTTTGTTCTTAAAGTCTTCAACTGATTGGGTGAGGCCCACCCACATTATGGTGGTAATCTGCTTTACTTTAACTCAGCTGATTGTAAATGTTAATCTCGTCTTTACAGCAATGTCTAGACTAGTGTTTGACCAAACAACTGGTCACCACAGTTTAGCCAAGTTGACACATAAAATTAACCATCACACTGCCCTCTGCCTCATGAATTGTTAAGAAGGTATCATTCTTACATATTTTGTTTATGACTTTACTTCTAGCACTTATGTAGTACCTGGTACACAGTACGCACAAAATCAATACTTAATGAATGTACAATGTGATAGCATTTTGAAACTATGAACAAGTGTACATGCTAGGATCAACTGCTGTGGTTTTGGAGAACATGTATATTTTTGAATGCACACACTAAAGTCTCACCCAGTTACACCTTAAACTCACCATTAGATTAATATTCTAGCCCAACAATTCTACTTCCAGAAATTGTTTTCACAGATACACTCACACAGATGCAAACTGACTTGTAGACAAGCTTATTTATTGCAATGTGGTTTGTAAAAGCAAAAATTGCAGACAACCTAAATGCCCATCAATATGGAATTTGGCTAATTAACTCATCAGAATTTAAAGGAATGAAGAAGCTCTTTACATATTGATGTGGAAAGATCTACAAGACAGATATACCGTTAAGCAAGAAAAGCAAGGAGCATAACAGCAAGCATAGCATGATACCAATTATATAAAAGAGAAAAAATAAAGGATATATAAAACATATAAATATATTCTTATGCACAAATATATTCATACACTATATATATCTTTAGAGGTACATAGGAAATTAATCACATTGGAAAGAAGAACTTGGTGTCCAGGAGATGGGGTGAAAATGAGACCTTTTACTACATATCCACTTATATCTTTGTAATTTTGAGCCACATGAGTATATTACCAATGAAATATTAAATTTTTTAAAAGGAAAGAAAATGAGTTCATTTAGTACTTGATATTTTAAAAAAACAAGCAAACAACAAACAAATGGGGGTTTTTTGTTTTGGTTTGTTTTTTGGTTTTTTTTTTTTATTTTTTTCTAAACTTACGTCTACCTGTTTTTGAACTGCATGTCATCTCTTCTGGAGTCTGAGAATGACTATCTCATGGGATGAGAGGTATTGAGAAAACCAATACAGGCTCAATTCTGATAAGAGGAAGACTTAAATTTTAGATTTTGGGATTGATGTTTGGCTTGTAACAGATGCTTCTCTTGAGAAAGGAAAGAAAGAGAGAGAGCAAAGAGTTAGCTCAGAGGAATATTCCAGGAAATTGATATGAGTCAGAAGCAGCAGGAAAAGTTTTTTGAGAAAACAAGTGAAACACATTGGCCCAAACATAGCAACCGTGCAAAAAGAGAAAAAAATCCCAAGTTATTTAGCTGAAAGACAGAATTCCAATGCTTATACTGGACGCAGCCCATCAGAACTAAAGCAAGCAAACCAGGAAAAGATGTTAGGTGATATTTTCAAAGGTATAATCTTAGAAAACCAAGCTTGCAGACTTAAGCTCTCAGTTGTCCAGAGGTTGGCAATTAAATCTATAAACCCAAACCAATTCTTCATCTCTTTCCAATCCCTGGTGTCTGCTTTCTAATGCTTCACCAACTCTCTCAAGCCTGAGAGGAAGCAAAAACAGAAAACTCACAATAGTTCATTTAGGAATTTGGATTATTAGAGCTTTTTGTTTTCTTTCTTCTGCCAGTAAATTGAAATTTCCCTAGATCACATTCTCTACTATTTGCCAACTATGTGGTCTCTTTCTTGCTGTGTCAGTCAGGATATGTTAGGTTATGCTGCAATAATGCACAATCCCCAAATCTTAGAAGCTTGAAAAAAACAATGGTTTATTTCTCAGTCATGCAAGGTATACCCCAGGTTCTTGCACCCTCTGGGCAGCTGTCTTTGGTGTAACACCACCATATCACAACCTACTTGCATGGTCACTGCAGGAGGGGAAGTGAGAACATGAAGACCCACACACCCACACTCAAATACTTTCACCTGGAAGTGCCCTTACACCTCCTCCACTCACATTATATTGACAAAAAAATTCATACAGAATGTCCATCTTCAAATGAGGCAAGTACAATCTTACTGTATGCCTGCAGATGGACAGCAGGAAATATTGTCTTCCATACTTGCTCTGCTCCTGAGCATAAGAAGCCTTGTTATTATTTGGTTTTACATTGGCTTTTCAATCCCTAGTACATGAGAGAGTTCTGTCCTGATGTGTGGGGATAAGAGTGCCTAAATTAATTAATTGTGAGACACAAGTTTGGCCAGCCTTGCCCTGCCTCTCCTCTAACATAATCTACTTTTTAAAAGTTCTGCTTCATACACCAAGGTGATCCTAAGGACTCTATTAGTGGTAGACATTCAATAGGGATCCATTTTCATGAGCCATTCTCATTCCTTTCATTACTCTTTCTTGAAAGTAGTGCCAAAAATCTGTAAAATTAGAAAATCATTTGTTATCTTGGAGCCAAGTTTTAAAATGTCTAAGTTGATAAAGCCCTTAGAAAATACTTCCAACTCACCAATTGCACATTACAGATGAGAAACTTGAAGTCCAGAAATGGAAATGACTTGCCCAAAATTACAAAGCTAATGCATGGAGGATGTTTTAAACCAGTAAATGTGTGGTAATTTGTTACACAGCAATAGAAAACTAACACAAAGTTGTAATCGTCCAAGAGTACTCATATTATTATTGAGACCTGAAGCACTAAAAAGCTATAAAAAGATCTTGGCATCCCACAGTCACTTCCATATGTAACTCAAAATATAATATTATTTTTTGAAATTACACATAGCTTACATGTATGGCATAATTAAAATGAGTTTCTTAGATTTTCTTATTAGAAAAATCTAGATATTTTCATCAAAATAAAACTTTTCTCATACTTAACTTCAATTGTATTTTAGATCAAATGGACCTAACAGACATGTCCAGAACATTCTACTCAACAACTATAGAAAATACATTTTTTTTAAACAGAGTCTCACTCTGTTGCCCAGGCTAGAGTGCCAGTATATACATTCTTCTCATTAGCACATGGAACACTCTCCAAGATAGACCAGATGTTAGGCCACAAAACAAGCCTTCACAAATCTTGAAAAATTGAAATCATATCAAGTATCTTCTCAGACCACAGTGGAATAAAACCAGAAATCAATTCCAAAAGGGACTTCAGAAGCTATACAAACACATGGAAATTAAACAACATGCTCCTGAATAATCACTGGGTCAAGAAAGAAATTAAGATGGAAATTTAAAAATGTTTTGAAATGAATGAAAATGAAAACACAACATATCAAAATCTGTGGGATACAGCAAAAGCAGTGCTAAGAGGGAATTTTCTAACACTAATGCCTACATCAAAAAAGTAGAAAGATCACAAATTAACAACCTAATATCACACCTCATATAACTAGAAAAACAAGAATGAACCAAACCCAAAGCTAGAAGAAGATAGAAATAACAAAGACCAGAGTAGAATTAAATGAAATAAAAACCCAAAAAACAATACAAAAAAATCAATGAAACAAAAAGTCAGTTCTTCAAAAAGACAAATAAAATTGATAGACCACTAGCTAAATAACTAAAAAGAGATAAGAGCCAAATAAACAAAATAGAAGTGAAAAAGGAGACATTACAACTGATACCCCAGAAATAAAAAAGATTATCAGAGAATATTGTGAATGACTATATGCTACAAACTAGAAAACCTAGAAAAATGGATAAATTCCTGCAAACATATAACCTCCTGAGATTGAACCAGGAAGGAGTAGATAGCTTGAACAGACCAATGAGTAGTGTGATTGAATCAGTAACAAAAAAATCTTTCAACCAAAAAAGCTCAGAACCAGATGAATTCACAGCCAAATTATACCAAACCTACAAAGAAGAGCTAATGTTAATCCTCCTAAAACTGTTGCGAAAAATCAAGGGAAGAGAATGCTCCCTAACTCATTCTGTGATTCCAGTATCACACTGATACCAAAACCAGACAAAGAAACAACAAAAAAAGAAAACTACAGACCAATATCCCTGATGAATGTAAAAGCAAAAATCCTCAACAAAATAATAGCAAACCAAATCACAGCACGTCAAAAAAATAATACATCATGATCAAGTGAGTTTTAAACCAGAGATGCAAGGAAGGTTCAATATAGACAAACCTACAAATGTGATTCATCACATAAACAAAATTAAGGACAAAAACTATATGATCATCTAAACAGATGAAGAAAAAACTCAATAAAATTCAGCATCTCTTCATGATGAAAAACCCTCAACAAACTAAGCATAGAAGCAGCATACCTCAAAATAAAAAAAGACATATATGGCAAACCCACAGCCAATGTCATACTTAATGGGGAAAAATTGAAAGCATTCCCTTTAAGAACTGGAACAAGACAAGGATACCCACTTTCACCACTCCTATTCAACATAGTACTCATAGTACTAGAAGTCCTAGCCAGAGTAATCAGGAAAGAGAAAGAAATAAAAAGCAACCAAATTGGGAAACAGAAAGTCAAATTATCTGTTCATTGATGATATGATCTTATATTTAAAAAACCCTCTTAGATTTGATAAATGAATTTAGTAAGGTTTTAGGATGCAAAATCAACATAAAAAATAAATAGTGTTTCTATACACCAATAACAATCTAGCCAAGAACCAAATCAAGAAGGCAATTCTATTTATTATACAGTAACAACAAAAAAAATAAAATACCTAGGAATATATTTAACCAAGGAGGTGAAAGATCTCTACAAGGGAAACATTCTGATTAAAGTAATTGTAGATGGTACAAACAAATGGAAAAACATATCTTGCTCATGGATCAGAAGAATTAATATCATTAAAATGACCATACAGGGGGCCAGGCACAGTGGCTCATGCCTATAATCCTAGCACTCTGGGAGGCCGAGGCGGGTGGATTGTTTTGAGCTCAGGAGTTTGAGACCAGCCTGAGCAAGAGCAAGACCCCGTCTCTACTAAAAATAGAAAGAAATTATATGGACAGCTAAAAATATATATATAGAAAAATTAGCCAGGCATGGTGGCACATGCCTGCGGTCCCAGCTACTCGGGAGGCTGAGGCAGAAGGATCACCTGAGCCCAGGAGTTTGAGGTTGCTCTGAGCTGGGTTGATGCCACAGCACTCTAGCCCAGGCAACAGAGTGAGACTCTGTCTCAAAAAATAAAATAAAATAAAATAAATGACCATACAGCCCAAAGCAATCTACGAATTCAATGCAATCCCTGTAAAACTACCAATGTCATTTTTCAGAGAATTAGAAAACAATCCTAAAATATCAAAAAGAGTCCAAATATCCAAAGCAATTCTAAGCAAAAAGAACAAAGCTGGAGACATTACATTTCCTGACTTCAAATTATACTACAAGGCTATAGTAATGAAAACAGCATGGTACTGGTATAAAAATAGGCATATAGAACAATAGAACAGAGTAGACTACCTAGAAATAAAGCCACATACTTACAGCAACTGATTTTTGGCAAAGTCAACAAGAACATACACTGGGGAAAAGACACCCTCTTCAGTAAATGGTGCTGGAAAATTTGGATTGTCATATGCAGAAGAATGAAACTGGACCCCTATCTCTCACCTTATACAAAAATTAACTCAACATGGATTAAAGACCTAAATGTAAGACCTGAAATTACAAAAATACTAGAAGAAAACCCAGGGAAAACTCTTCTAGACTTTGGGCTAGGTAAAAATATTATAACTAAGACCTCAAAAGCACAGTCAATTAAAACAAAAATGGACAAATGGAACTTAAACTAATAAGCTTCCGCACAGCAAAAGAAATAATCAAAACAGTGAATAGACAACCTGCAGAATGACTAATTGGCATGGCAGCAGGCCATTAGCAAATGGTCACCTATACTCCCTATGGGTTCTCCCACTCCTCCTGCGTTGCTTCTGACAGATGTTTCTGCTGCCATTCCCTCCAGAATGGAAGAAAATATTTGCAAACTATATATCCAACAGAGGACTAACAAGCAGAATTTACAAGGAACTCAAACAACTCAACAACAATAAAAAATAATAATCCCATTTAAAAATGGGCTAAGGACATCAATAGACATTTTTCAAAAGATGACAGTCAAATGGCCAAAAAGCATATGAAAAAAGTCTTAACATCACTAATCATTAGAGAAATTCACATTAAAACCACAGTAAAATATCATCTTATACCAATCAGAATGGTTAAAAAGACAAAAAATATTATAACCGATGTTGTCAAGGATGCAGAGAAAAGGGAACACTTATACACTGTTGGTGGGCATGTAAATTTCTACAACTCTATGGGAAACAATATGGAGATTCCTCAAAGAATTAAAACTAGAACTACCCTTTGATCCAGCAATTCTACTACTGTGTATCTACCTAAAGGAAAAGAAATCAATATATCAAAAAGATATCTACCCTCATATGTTGATCACAGCACTATTCACAATAGCAAAGATGTGGAATCAACCTAAGTGTCCATCAATAGATGACTTGATAAAGAAAATGTGGTATTTATATACAATGAAATACTACTCTGACAAAAAAAAGAATGAAATCATGTCTTTTGCAGCAATATTGATAGAACTAGAGGCCATTACCCTAAGTAAAACAATTCAGACACAGAGAGACAAATGCTGCATGTTCTCACTTACAAGAGGGAGCTAAATAATGTGTACATGTGAACATAGAGTGCTAGAATGTGGAGTGACAGACAATGGAGACTCAGAAGGATGGAGGGGTAGAGAAGTGGGTGATGATAAATTACTTAATGGGTACAATGTATGTTATCCCAGTGATGGATACACTAAAAGGCCTGACTTCACCACTATGCAATTTATCCATGCAACAAAATTACACTTGTACCCCATAAATTTATACAAATAAAAAATTGCCTAAAATCTTAAATTAAAAAAAACAGCTTTTCTTCTTTATCTCCTTTTATTAGATAATAAATTGATTTTTAAGGAGCCTTAAATGAAAATGTCTCATTATGGAATTTCATAAATCAAGGTAGAAATGGGGCACATAGATGGCAGGGAAAGAGACCAGAAATCGCCTCCATCTCAGTTTTCCTCCCAGTCAACAGCCCGACTACCCTGGGTGAACAGGTCTCATGGCAGCAGGGCATTGGCAAATGGTCCCTTTTACTCCCTATGGGTTCTCTCATTCCTCCTGCATTATTTCTGACAGATGCTTGTGCTGCTATTCCCTCTAGTCATGCCAGGAAACTAAACCATGCACAATGAAATTATCAGATGACATTTGGGCCAGAGATGAGGGTACATTCAGGTTGCCTCTGAAAGGAGAGAAACCAGGGAGGCTGGTGGACTGCCCAGGGCCAGGGCTGCCAAGGTCAGCCGTGTGCAAGCCAGTCAGTGCCCCATGACAAGTACAGTAGTCTCCCCTCATCTGTGGTTTCAGTTACCTGCAGTCAACCAGAAACATTAAGTGGAAAATTCCAGAAACACACAATTCATAAGTTTTAAATTCCATGCTATTCTAAGCAGCTTGATAAAAATCTCAAGCCATCCCACTCCATCCTGCCAGGGTTGTGAATCCTCCTTTTGTCCAGTATTTCCACACTGTCTATGCTACCATCCTTAGTCATTTAGTAGCCATCTCAGTTATCAGATTGACTGTCATGGTATCACAGTGCTTGGGTTCAAATAAACCTTATTTTACTTAATAATGGTCCCAAAGCACAAGAGTAATGATGATGGCATATTGTTATAATGGTTCCATTTTATTAGTAGTTACTGTTGTTAATCTTTTACTGTGCCTAATTTGTAAATTAAACTTAATAGTAGGTACATTTGTATAGCAAAAAAAGTAGTATATTTAGGATTCGGTACTATCCATGATTTCAGCCATACAGTGAGGGTCTTGGAACACATCCCCTGGGGGATAGGAGGCACTGCTGTAAACCAAAGCTGCCAAGGCATCTTCCCCCTTCAGGACAACCCCTGCCACCCACTTCATGGATTATAGAGGGGTTATTGGGAATTAGACAGGTAAAGGGATATCAAGAGAGAAGGTACTCACACCTGAGTAAAGAAGCAGAGTTCAGGCCACCAAAAATAGAAACTCGGTTCTACACACCTCGAGCATCTTCAGAAGCCATCCCGGCTTCCCTCAAAGCAGTCCTGTAAAGGCTGAGTGATGGCTTTGATCACCAGCCTCCAAATCCTGCTGCAGCCCTTGCTATCTGTGACCCTGCGCAAGTCATTTAACTTCTCTAAGCTTTCTTTTCCTCATTTGTAAAATGATGATAATAAGAGCAGCTCCCTCATTGGTTTGTTTTGTGGATTGAATGAGTTAAAACATATAAAATGCTTGGCCCCATGTCTGGCAGTTAGAAAGTGCTCAAAACTCTCTTATCAAGGCACTCTCTTTCCAATCTTTGGTAAGCTTTCTCTCACCATGGAAGAAAAGAATAACCATTCTCCACCTCTCTTTCCACTCCCAGCAAGAGTCTTGGTCTTGTTTAACCAAACCCACTTCCCTTGCTTACAGGATAAGGGCAGGTATCACATTGGTACTTTTCTCTGCGTTTAGAGGAACTAGCCCTTGATGTTGCATCGTCCTATTTTTCTACTTTCACGGCTGGTTACTACCCCAACCCCTATCACCTGCCTTCAATGCAGCAGGCAGTTGATGTGGGAAATTGATTTTTTTAATTTGGGGCCTTAATTTGGCTTCTTTTAAGCAATGGAATCATGGATTTGCTATTTCCCAGTTGGAAGGAAGTCTAGACTCAGTATGAGGAGAGGCTGTGTCTCTTTCCCATTCCAAGTTTCCTGTAGAATGAATCACCTCTGCTTGGAGGTAAATTTGGCCAGCCAGTCCAGCACAAATGTGCAACAAACTGGTGCCATCTGGAGAGGGGAAACCACAGATCACGCCTTGCCCAAGGCATTTAGAAAACTCAGGCCAGCACTCAGAGCAACAATAAAAACCAGTGAGAAGAAACAGGCAAAATGATTATGGCTTTAAGCTGTGTGGTCGCTATTTGAAGAGGAGTCAAGGAAGCAGCTTTGCACCCAGTAGAAAGAGGAGAGTATAGGAGGCTGATGGAACCACAGCCCCAACCAACTTTTGAAGCCAATTCACAAAGCTGCATCCTACTAGAAAGAAATTACTCAGGTCTTTAAATTCACAGTTCAAAAATTACATTCCTTTGGTCAACTTTCTAACCTGGCCTTTGGAGGGCCTTTCTCCTCTGAGCCCTGTTGCTCAGGATAAGATGAAAACAGAAATAAGAAATTCCAATGAATTCTTGGATCCCCGCAGAGCTGGTCCAATTGGACTGAATGCGCTCCAAAATCTGAGTAAAGTTGTCTCTCACTCAAAGGCACAAGTGGAAATCTCAGATTCCAAAAATGAGACAAAACAGCAGATAACATTATCTGAGCAATATGAGGTGAGGGAATGTTTTCCTTTTTCTTTCTCAGTGTAGCATCATTACCTAAAGGTCTAAACCTCATGGTTAGAACACGGAGAGTCATTTATTCCAAAACGTGCTGGTTCCATTTGTCCAAGAAGTGGATAGTTATGTGCTCTTTCCCAAAGGGTGCAATAGCAAGAACGGAAATGTAATTTATTTTTTATTGCTGAGTTGGGCTTTTTCAAATGATTTTTGCAGACATATCTTTAATAGATTTTCAGACATATTTTATTTGTTGAAAAATGTCCATGCCCTTGCATAATTTCAATTATTCAATGGAAACCACAGTTTGGGGAATTGTTCCAGCTATGTATTCAGCCCTTTGAATAAGCTATATTTATTACTTAAATTGATTACTTTGTCCATTTGGAGATTAGCTCAGATGAATGGGGATCAAGAGAGAATGTGTTTTAGATCCCTTCCCCCTGCACTCACACAGGGGCCTTGTGCTTTGGAGGGGCTCGTGAGCAGCTTGGAATCTGGCCTTTCAAGCTAGTGTGGTCTTGGTGAAGAGGTTGGCAGTGGGGGTCTTTGAGGGCACCTTTTACCTGAAGGTGATGCACTCAGCTGCAAGCCACAGAGGGCCTGAGTGCAGAGAGTTCCTAGACAGGGTTCCGTTTATTCACAAAACAAAAAGTCTGCAGATAGGCAGTTACTGCTCTTTGTTCTGGTGGTCATGGTGGGCCATGTCTCTGCATGGATTTTTGGCCAAAAATGGCTGCTGCAAGTCAGGACATCACGGCCACAAAGAATAAAAGCAGAAGGACTGCGTCAGCATGGTCCATCTCTTCTTATTAGGAAATCAAAAACTTTTCCACCACCACCACCCTTGGTCCAAGCTACCATCACACTGCCCAGTGCCTTCTTCCCCTTCTACCCCATTCTGTCTGTTCTAAATACAGCAACCAGAGAGAGCACATTGAAGCATAAGTCAGACCATGCCACTCCTCCACTCCAAACTCTCCAACCAGTCCCCAGCACACTCAAGAGTAAAATGCAAACTCCCCAGAGGGGCTCTGGAGGCCTGCATGACCCAGCCCCTCATTTCCACTCTGACCGCACAGTCCCAGCTAATCCACTTCCACCACCACCACCCCACCCCTCCCTGGGCCCACGCTGTTGCATTGCAGGCCAGGCAGGCTCCCTGTGTGGGCTTTTGCACTTGCTGTTCCCTCTGCCGGGCATGCCCTTTGCCTCCATCTGCTCCAGCACTTTCTTCAGCCTTTACTCACATCTCAGCTCTGCAGTGAGCCCTTCCCCTAACATCCTATTCATAATTCCAACTTTCCCCATCCCTTCCCTGTTTTATTTTCTGTTTTTACATAGCATTATCTAACATATAGACAGTCATGTGTCACTCAATGATGGGGATACATTCTAAAATATGTGCTGTTAGGCGATTTCATCTTGGTGTGAACAGAGTATATGTATACACACCTAGCTGGCATAGTCTACCACGCACACCTAGGCTATATGGTATAGCCAATTGCTCCTAGGCTACAAACCTATACAGCATGTTACTGTACTAAATACTGTAAGCGACAGTAACACAATGGTAAGTCTTTGTGTATCTAGACTCATATCCAAACATAGAAAAGGTACAGTAAAATATGACATTATTATATAGTCTTGGGGAACCACTGTTGTATCATGGACCAAAACGTCTTTATGTGCCACATAACTGTACCTATTTATCCTTTATGTCTGCTTCCCCTCAAGACCAGAACAGTGCCTGGCTCATATCAGATGTCCACGAACTCTCTGTTGAACGATGCATGGAAGCATGAAAGAGTGGATGGGAGAGAACTGGCTCACATGGCCTCTACCAGCCAGTGTCCGGTGCTCTGGCCTCTAGAGCAAGAGCCTATGAAGAGAAAGGGGACTGGGAATGACTTTTGGGTGGTCAACAAATACCGTGTGCCCTTGTCCATGGAGACAAATTCCCAACCTTCAACTGCTTGCAAATGGTCATAGCAAAGCTGCTCAAATTCATTCTGGTTTTTCTCATTGAGTGAGGATCCCGGGGCCTAGTTAGAGCATTAGATGTAGGGGAAAGAGCAAACATAAACAGATCAGATACCTTGATAGACATTTCATGTGTTATTTCATGCTCTAAATATTGAAGACAGCCCTGGGAAAGGGTGACAGAATCTCCATGTCACAGATGAGGAGTGCAAGGTTCAGAGACGTTGAGTAAGGAGCCCACAGACCCTCAGCCGGTGTGGAAGGCGGGCCTTCTAGCCTCCAAGTCTGCGTGCCTAGCACCGTGCGGGCCGTCTCCTGACAGTCACGCTGATGTCCTGATGTTGGTGACAGTGGCTGAGAATGTGCCTTCCAGAAACCCAGGGGCTCCAGCATCCTCCCTTGCGACCATGGCCAAATATATGTCCTGAAAAGCGTAGAAAACAATAAAAATATTGTTAAATCCTGGGCAAATTATAAATGTGGTTTCAGGAAGTCAGGCAGGCCCACCCTACCTCAGCTCCAAATGTGCCCCCTCCACCTTCCAAGCTGCTCTCCTGATGCTCTTTTGACCAAGGTTAAAGCTTTGATGAATTTAAATGCTGACAACTCATGTCTAGGCTCCCTCTGAAATTTCTCTGCATATTACTTTGATTTTTGCTTGTTTGTGACTTCTGCTTGCTCACATATGCAGGCTCTCGAACATGGTCCTTCCTGGAGTGTGAGCAGCTGAGCAGGGAGCGCGTGCTGCACACCTGGCCCAGCATTTCCCGCCGGCGTCAAATGAGCACTGGCTGGCTGATGACCGCACAAAGTTGAAGAGCAGACTCTCCGGGAAATGCGCTGCCCCAGGATCCTTGCGTGTGCAGCGGCGTGCTGAGGGGAAAGCAGCGGCTCGGGAGGCACGCACACCTCAGCTTCCATCCAGGAAATACTACTTACCACCTGCTGGACCTTGGACAGGTGCCTCCACCTCCCTGAGGCCCGGTTTTCACGCCTCTTACATGGACACCACAATCCCTGCCCATGGGTTTGTGATGAGGAATAAATGAGGAATGTTTGTAGAAAGCCCAGCACAGCGCCTGGCCCGCTGATCCCTGAGTCAGAGCCAGGATGGGTGAGCCTCGCTCTGGCCACCGCTCTAGCTGATGGGCTGGGGCGCCGGGTAAGAGCGACTCCTGCTTTTACCGGTGGGCCAGAGGCTCCCCCGAGGCAGGACCTCAGGAGAGGTGCTGGAGTTCCAGAGAGCAAGAGAACAGCCGGCAGGAGGACAGACATGGCCACATCAAGCCTGCCCTGAAGGAAAAAGGTTCTCTCAGCACGGAAGACAGTCATCCTTCCGTGAACAGAAGCCACAAAGCTTAGATCCATTCCCTGGCTCGGGACTCATTCAGAAAAAGATCCCCTGGGCTAGAATGGGAAGCCTAAAACAATGCACCTCTGTGCACTTCACAGCTGGCAGGGAGCTGAGCCTCTCAACTGTTTCTAGGAGCAGCTGCTCACCCGCCACACCTACATCCTGGGACCACTGGCAGGCAGCTTCTGGAATCTCTCCTCTGCCCCTCCAGACAAGACTCGCCCACCCTGATCCTGCCGGACAGTGCATGACCCTTTCCTTGAGCCGCCCTCAGCTTCTACAGGCAAAGGCAGGCTCTCCCCACCCCACCGCAGAGACCTGCCCTGCAGCCAGCTACGACAGTCGTCCTCAGACACGTGGCTGCCGAACACTTGCAGTGTGGCTAGGCCAAACAGAGACGTCCTGCAAGGGCAAAGCGCACACCAGGCTTTAATGACTTAGTGTTTTAAAAAATGTAAACCATTTAATTAATACCTTTTTAGGCTCATTATAAATTGAAATTATAATATTTTGAATATAGTGGGCTAAATAAAATATAATAATACTATGAAAATTAATTTTACAGGGAGTTTGTAGCTGTTGTTTTACATTTTTTCAACCTGGCTACTAGAAAAATTCAAATTACATTCATGGCTCAAATTTGTGGTTTATATTTCTGCTGTGTAATGCTGGTATGAACTAGGCATTATGTTATACTGTCATTATTTGTTCTATTTCTGTCTCACTTATTAGACCGGGAGCTCCAGGACAGGAAGAGTGCTTCACTTATTAGACCGGGAGCTCCAGGACAGGAAGAGTGCCTTCCACCGCCCAGAGAGATGCCTGACACACGGCAAATACTCCATAAATGCTTGTTAAATGAATGGATGAAGCTCTGACCAAAAAGGGAAAAAAAAAAAACCTACAGATAGTCAGTGATTTTGAAATATTTACAAAATCACTTAAAATTATGCATTATACAGAATTGCCCACAACACTACTCTCTCTGGTGTGGTGATGAGGTTCAGTGCTTGTGGCTGGTATGCAGGCTCATATATTCCCAAGGACATAAAAGAAATGAATGTGCCCAAACCACACTGGACTTCGTGCATGTAAATTCCAGCTTGTGCACTTGTCTCATCGGTGGGTTGGGTGGGCAACTAATTTATACAATGTTATAAGAGACTGTTACCCTTTCTCAAAATGTGGCTGTTTGGTTGGCCGCTGCGTTTATTTCCTCACTACCCTATGGGTGGTCCTTGAACCAGCAGCAGGAGCATCACCAGGGAGCTTGTTAAAAATGCAGAACTTCCAGTTGCACCCCAGACCTGTGGGATCTGATCAGAAGCTGCCCTTTAACAAGATCCCAGTTAATTGCAAGCACTTAAAATTTGAGAAGCCTGAGCTATGTGTTTTTGTTTCTCAACTCTAAGGAAGGGCCACCTGGGAACTTGGCTATCATTCTTTTCATTCTTCACACATTTTTTGCTAAAAAAAAAAAAAAAATGTGCTGAGCATTCACTTTGCGTGAGGTGCTAGGAACCAGACACATGGCTCTTGGCTGTGTGGCTTGTGTCACCCATCACTGATGAGCTCTCACTGTTGGTGGAGGCAGCTGAACACCCTGGATGCTCTGCAGGAGGGCTCCGTAGAGGTCAGCAATGGTGCAAAATAGCCCCATGTCTGCAGAGAATCTAGAGACAGCTGCTTCATGAATTTTGCATTCTGAGTGTGTCCAGAGGAAAGGAAGCAGCCAACACTGCCTTTCTCCCGAAGAAGGAAACTTTCCCAGAATCTGTTCATCTCCATGGAGACCCAAGAATCTGCAAAGCCTCCATCAGCATCCTGCTCCCCAGGCTCAGGTTCAAGTAAACTTAATTCTGTTTTGTCTGGGTCTCTAGAGTAGCGTGAATTTTCTTACTCGGGGGGAACACGGATTTTTTTTTTCATTCACACCTGTGTGAGCAAAAGCAACTCAAACCCAATCTGCAGCAGTTCTCAGACACTCTGTGGCTGGTGAACTGCAGTGAATCTTCAATGAACTCTCACCCGAGCAATCAGAAAAATCGGCTACCAGAATTCCTTCCCTCCAATCCTATATTACAATTGCATTCATTTGGGTAGTCAAATTTATTGAGCACCTGTGGTATTTATTATAAAGCATACAGAGATCATCCTGTCCTAGCAAGAGAAACTGAACGTGTCAACAAGCAATAGCTTCAAACCCCACGTGGCTCCGAATGCTTCATGCATGGTAAATATTCTACAAACACTTGGTCTACCAGGCTCTGGGTCCTGGATGGGCCCCTGGTTCATCTCATCACCTCCCTGTTCTGTGCTCCAGCCCTGATAGCTGCTTCCTCCATAGGAGCCTTTATCTGGAATGTTCTTCCCATCTGCCACCTCCTCTTCTTTTCTTGGCTAGTTCATCCTTCATACCCCAGCTCTGGGATTGCTTCCTCAGGGAACCTTCCAGACACCCAGTGGCCTGTGCAAACAAGGGCCCCACCCTGTGCTCTGGGAACCACTGCCGTTCTTCATTAAGTCCTCTCAAGTCATTCCTGAGGGGACACTGATGGATGGACTTTATTCTATAGTCTACAGAATCCAAAAGTGTTCGAGGAAAGGAGAGAGAAGATTAAGTTTTGAGATGAATTTGGCAGCTGTGAGCGGAGTATATTAAACAAAAGAAGGAAAGGCTCAGGAAAGAGACTGGAACGATTATCTTTTAAATGCCAAACCTAAGGCTGTTTTAAAAATATTATATATTTTTTTAAAAAAATACATCTCTGAGGAAGGCAGTGTTGTCCCCATTTTTTTATCTGGAGAAACTGAGACCGAGAGGGGTTTAGTAACTTGCTCAGGCCACACAGCTAGTATGCCTGGGCCTGCCTGGTTTTCCTCAGCGTCTGCCTCCCAGGGAGGCTACTGGAAAATTCCTTTAGAAGATGATGGAAAGGAAAGAATCGACCCGGTAGATGTAGGAGGAAAACCAGCAGAATGTGTAGAGGACGGTGTGGGGAGACTGGAGCATGGGACAAGGAACTCATCCAAGATGACTGAAGTTCTCACCTGGCCACTTCCTTCCAGAAACTTCCCCAGCACCTCTCCCATGTGCTCCCTGGGCACTCTGTGCTTCCCTCATCAGAGCACCGTTCATGGAGTTTTACAATTCCCAGTCTGTTTGCCTGTCTTCCCCACCTAGGCCTGTCTGTGGCGTTCAGTGTTGGAGCCCGACAGAGAAGCAGCAGGTCTCTGAGTGCTCAGTGAAGTCTTGCTAAATGGATATGAGGCACTGAAGGAACAGAGGACCGGGTGGTTGGGAGAGTGACGATGGCGATGACAGATTGACACCATCTTTGACAGAAGTACTCGGAGCCAAATACTGAGCATCAGCAACCCAGGGCAGGTGGAGCAGCTCTCAGGGGAGCCTGGAGTGTTTGCCTCTGAGGACATCTGCGACTCACTCCCACCCAAGAACAGGACTTCCCCAAGTGACAGCGAGGTGACTGGGCAAGGCAGGGCTGCAGCATGCAGCCTCAGGGAAGACCCGGCTCAGTGCATCCAAGGCTGGGTACAAAATCAATAATTCCACAATTGCAAATCTCAGAGAATACTCTTAGTGATTTGTTGACCAGTGTAGTTGGCACTTAAGAACAATTTATGCCACAACTTGTAAAACTTTAACAACACGAAGCACTTGTTTTCCTTAAGAGTTTGCAGGGATGCTCTGTGGAGAGGAAGAATCCACGTGTTGGCTCTTAAAATGGCATCTACCTCAAACTTTCTCTGCTCCCCATCTGGGGAAGGGTCAAAGAGCCCCGCAGACCCGTGATCACCACTTTATTCTCTGTGGAAGTTACAGAAATTCCTCCTCACACTCTAGGGTGTCTTAATATCCCCCACATCGCTCTGTGCCATCTCTAATCAATGTTTCATCACCTCCTTCTAGTTGGATTTCAATATTTCTCCCTTCCTCACTTCTGCCTCCATGCTATTAGTGAGAACGTTTTTTAGAAACTGGTTAGAACTGAGAGTGAACAGCTTGGGAGTGCCAACTCCTTAAGCTGGCACTCATGACCTCCACCCTCCCTGCCGTGGATGTCACCTCCCTCATGGGCCTTATCTGCCACTCTTCTGCTGCATGTTCACCAGCCACAGCCAAGCCAATTCCTGGCCTCTCCTATAACCTGTCCTCTGCTTTCCAGCCATACTGTCACTTCCAGCCTATGACACCTTCTCTCCAAGGCCCCCTATCGAAATCCTACAGGCCTTCCAGAATTTGCTCAAATGCCACCTCCTCTCTGAAGCTGATTCCAATTCCCTCAGTGAGAATTAACTCCTCTCTTTATATGTTCCCATAGGACTTTCATCTCTCATAAAATTTTTCTATAGATTGTCTGTTACTGGAATTAATTCCATGCAAGTTTGTGAAGGCAGCCGGTTGCATGATGGTCTCATTTTGTATGTCGCGGTTAAGTTCCGTTGGTGAATAGCAATCCACCCATAATCAGCACATCAGTGGGTTGTTCCTGTGTTCTTTGCAACCTAAGGGTTTCTGTACTTAATGGCCCTAATTAAAACTCTTAGCATATCAAAGGAATTTTTGAGAAAAACAACAATAATTAGCTTTACAAATTCCCACAATTTGTTACTTTGTAAAACTCAATAAGCACTGTTGTTTGGTTTTTTTGTTTGGTTTAGTTTTGTTTTCTGCTTACAAGTCTTCCAAGGAAAGTTTTGAAATCCTGAACCTTAGCCCACAGTGAGTAGGAATAGCAGGGGTGATCATCCTGAAACCCTTCTCTTTTTATTTCCTTCTCCTCTCTCAAGTGAAAAACAGTGTCTATTATAGTCTTTAAGGAGAGACAACTCAGGGACTAATTATCAATTGTTTCCTCTCTCCTGGATAAGTCTTATCAACTTATAAGGATACGCTAGAGAGGATATTTAGTAACCTTTTCTTAACCTAGTTCCTCACTCCAGAAATGATACCTGCAAAACTTCTCAGAGGGGAATGTCTGTGGCTCCCTCTCCGTACTTTCTCACTGCCTATTCTCTATTTTTAAGCTGATTTATATTTATATTGCATTAAAAATATAGATCCATTGTGGAAAATTAGAAAATACAGATAAGCTCAGAGAAAACTTAAAGCACCCATGTGGGAAAGTTGCTAAACACATGGCAAACTACATTTCCCAGCTTCCCTTGCCAGGATGGGGAACACCTGCATTTCGTGGGTGAGGGAGACACGCCATCTCTACCCACTAATGAAATGCAAGTGGCAATGGTGGGTCCTACTTCCTGTCATGGTCCATAACCTCCTCTCCCTCCATGTACACACCTCTATACTCTTTCTTCTTCCTGAAAAATTGAGTAGCAAAGGCTACACAGCAAACTTGGAGACCATATTTTGAAAACAGCATAGTCAATATTAGTCCTGGTTTATGAATGACCTCTGGAAATGGTCCTGAAGATAAACAGCCAATGAAGAAACATCTATTCAAGAAAATCTATAAAAATCCAGTTAGAAATGTGAGAGTCTGTGGCATTTGAACCGAGACTACTCCTTTCATCTCCCCATGCCTCAACAGTTCAGCAATGTAGAAACTGCACAATGCTCGGTGCGCAATGTCTGGGTGTTGGGCACGCTTGTAGCTCTGACATGCGCAGTGCAAAGACAATATATGTAATCAAAGCATTTGTACCCCCGTAATATTCTGAAATTTAAAAAAAGGAAACTGTACACTGCAGCCAAGAACATGGACAGGACTGCATCACTTCTTATTCTGGCCTTAGCTCCTTGTCACCAAGGCCAATTCTTGGGTGAATACAGTCAAGCTGTGGACGGCTTGCTTCTTCCTCCCAGTGCCCACTCATGGATGGAATGGAGGCTTCATCTTGAATGTGGCACACTGAGGATACTGAGGCTCTGATAGCCTTTGCTTTGACTCATGATGCAGTGGCTTGCCATGAGTAAAGTCAAGCTGAGGGGACCCCAGGCTAGAGCCCACCTCTAACAAATCCTCATCTCCTAGAGTAGGGGTGTCACTCAAAGAGAGGCTTGCCACTGTCCCTAACCCCAGCTCCAGAGTCCTGGCTCAGAGATTTTTGCCTAGGGGAAAAAGCCAGCCATAAAACAAATAGCTCTGAATCTCTTCCTAAAGGAACTGACTTCATTTGCAATAGAGCTGGAGAAGTTCAAGCCCAAGGGCACTCTCGAGAACAGTGGAGGTTGTAGTGGGAAGAGATTTATGCATCTAAAGAAAGTAGAGTCCAGACTGTAGGCTGTTTAGTTTACAGGAGAAGAGTGGGGAATAAGACCACTAGGGGGAGCCCTGGTGTCAGAACAAATATTAAACACTGACCTCAGAAACTGTGTCTATGGAGAGTGACATCAGCAAAATGGTGGACTACGAGGTCCCAGCCCGTGTCTCATTACAAATACAACACTTCAACAACTACCCACCAACAGAAATACTTTTGGGAAAGCTCCAGAGTATGATGAAGAAACTGCAGCAACCCGGTGGAGAACAAAAACTGAGGGTGGCCACATTGAAGAGCACAGCCAGCATTTTACCTGCATCACCCCGCCCTGCAGCCTGGCACAGGTCCGCAGTGCCACCAAGGATCCCAGCAGCCCTTGCTGCCCCTATAGGCACCCACAGCTTTCACCACCAGGGACTCCTGTATCTTTGCCAAAGCTGCCCCAGCAACAGAGCTGCCCAGAGTCCACACTGCTGCCCACCCCAGAGCAAGAACTGCTGCTGCGCCCACCCTAGGGCCAGAGCAGCTACATCCCCCACTCCAGCCTCAACACCACCTCACACACACCCATACCTTGGACCCCAGTGCTATCACCACATGCTACACTCTCACCCCAAGGAGGTGCCAGGGAGGGTCCCCTCAGCCCTCACTTCCCTGTGCAGAAGGGAGGAGCACAGGAACTCACTTCACAGTCAAAGCAGTGTGGCGATGGTTCATACTCATGGAATTCAGTGGTCTTACCATGTTTGCTATCATCCTGAAGCCACTGGCTTACTAAAATGGTGGAATGTTTTTTTGAAGTCACAGTTACAGTGCCAGCTAAGTGACAATAATTTTCAAGGCTTGGACACAGTTTTCCAGAGAGCTGTATATGCTCTAAATCAGAATCTGATATGTGGTACTGTCTCTCCCATAGGAATCGAGCAGTAAAAATAGTACTGGCCCCACTCACCGTTCCCCCTAGTGACCCAATAGCAAAATTTTTGCTTCTTCTTCCTGCAACATTTTGCTCTGCTGGCCTAGAGGCCTTAGGTCCAGAGGTAGGGATGCTTCCATCGGGAGACACAACAATGATTCCCCTGAACTGGAGGTTAAGACTGCACCCAGCCACTTTGGGCTCCTCATGCCTCTGTGTCAACAGGCCAAGAAGGAGGTAATGGTGCTGTCTGGGGTGACTGATTTTGACTACCAAGGTGAAACTGGACTCCTACTCCACAATGAAATTAAAAAAGATACATCTGGAACACATACACTGTGGGGGTTTGAAGTGTTTCTTTGATCTCCATATTGTCTATTTTCTCTGGGTTCTTTTTTGTTTTTCATGTTTGTTAGTTTTGGGTCACCGTATTTCAAAATAGAAGATGCTTCAGATACATGCTCTTTACTGGCTTTCTGTACATGTTTAAAAGTAAGGCACAGAAATGTAATAGAAGATATGAGGGTGAGAGTACAGCATGCCAACTAGTGGGCATTATTGAGTGGGTATCTGACTCTTTTGCTCTGGTTCCTCAAATGTGAGTATCTGAAGTTCCTTTGTCTCACACTAGACAGTTTCTCCAGACAGAAGTCCTCCAACCTCCTGTTCTGCAAACATAAGCCTGGCTGCAGGCATTCTGTTTTCTAACAAAGGCAAGGGCACTGGAGGTCACCCCACTCGGTATGTAGAGTCTCCCTTGACCCCTTTTTTACCCCCTTGCCTTACTTCTATCCTTATCTGTGTGACTGTCCCCAGGCCCAGAGCTTCTCCAGCCCAGCCTCTTCCCAGAAAGCCATACTCTCCACAGCCCACTCCAATTAGTTCTCCATCATGACTTCTGCAATGACGAAGACCCTCTCGTCCAAGTCTTCAACGGCCTCTGCTCTGCTAAATCCAAAGGATGATTTTCTGCCCTCATCTCACTCAGCCTCTCAGAAGAATTCAACACAATTTAGTGTCCCCTCTTTCTATCAAGTCCTTGTTGATTCCATGACAAGAGATCTCCCTGCTACCTTGGAATCCATTTCCCACAGTCTTTTGTAAACGTAAAGCAAACGTGTCACTCCTTTGCTTAAACACACTAAAACTTCTCATGCAGTGTCCTTGCCATGGCCTGCAGACTCCATGTCATCTGTCCCTGCCTGCCTGCAGCTCATCTCTCACCACCCCCTGTGCATCCACAGTGCCTCGGCGACCCTGGCCTTCTTTCTGTGGCTCAGACATACCCAACTTGGTCCTCTGCAGGGGTTCTGCACTTTTGTTCTTGTCTATTAAGCACTCTTTCCTCTGATCTTCCCAAGTCTGGCTACTTCTCATTGTTCAATTCTCAGCTCAAACATCACCTCTTCACCCAATCCAATGACGTATTTCCCCACCATTAACCCTGTCACACCTGGTATTAATATATCGATATAGTCTATTGCCACCATGACATTTATATTCATGTAACACTATCTTGATTAATTTTTATTCTAGGCCCCTGACAAGAACAAAAGCTCCACAGAGGTGTTGTCTGTTTTGCTCACAAGTGCCGTCAAACAGTGCCCAACACATAGCAGATCCTTGGTAATATTCACTGCATGAATAAATGAAGTGGGTAAACAGTGACGTGCTGAGCTCTAGATGACACAGCCACCTAGATGGAACTCCTCCCACCAGAATGAATTTAAAATGCCCCTCAACCACCATGGTACCCACAAGTACTCATCATCTCAGGGAGCACAGAATTTCTACCTAGAAAGGCAGAAAACACACCTCTCAGAGTCATTTCTTATAAGTAGAAAAGCAGGCAACTAGCAAGCAGTAAAATCTTCCAAAGAAATGACTTAGGAAAAATTCAGTACCTTAAGACAGAATATTGAACAAGGGCACAAGTAAATACTAAGTAATACTAAACGCTCAGCACAGATCAAGTGCAGCACATGGAAAGGAGAAGAATTTCTGAAATTGTCTATAAGGGAGATTATTCTCTTGGCCCTACTGGTTCTAGTCACTTCCTTGGTGTGAAAGAACTAAAATTTGCCATCAGAATTTGCTTTAAATCTTTTAATATTCATGTTACATAAATATGCACGGTGAACTGCATAGAGGCCTCAATAAAACTACAGTGGCTTAGTCAATTACCTAATGCAACAATTACCTAAGTCAACAAATCCTGGCTTATAGACCATCTCTCGGTCTCTCATAGCATAGCATATAAACAGGTGGACGCTAACTGCACTCTCTTAAAAATGGGAATGCTTTTTGACACCTTTCTACTTTAAGGAAGTTAACCAAAGGAACTAATTAAGAATATGAATTAATTTTTGGCTATGAGAATAGTCATTACAATAGCATTCTACATGTTCAACATTTGGTTATAGTCATTTAAAAATTTATTCTGTGGATAAATACTTATTGGCAGAGAATGAGTTCATTAGGTCAAAAAAGCAGGTTACAGAACAATATGACCCCATTAAGTTTATTTTATTTATATATATATGTATGTATCAATGTGTAAATATATGTGTGAATATGTAAATGTGAGAAAGAGAGAATGAAAGGGCAAGGGAGGGCATACACTAAACTGAGATTTTAAAATCAGTTTCTCTGAATAGCAATATTATGGAAGAGTTTTCTTTTTTCTATGTGTTTTGTTTTTGTTTATCTTAAACTTTCTTTTTTTCTATAATGAGTAGTTGTTACCATTGTAGTATGAAAAAAAGCTAGAAAATTTTAATCAAAACTATACTGATGATCAGAATAGGAAACATTGTAAAAGGTGTTTCCTAATCAGTTTATTCTGCCTGACAGTGCCACATATCGTACACACATGGATGACAACACAAACCTTTAAGCCCCAAATACACTTATGAGCCTGAGGGAAACCTCCAGTTCAGATCTTCCTTCACATCACTGGATGGCCGATGCTCCTCACGCCAGCCTGATTCTTTGGCCTCCATGAAGCCACAAGATCCTGCTTCTCCCCTTAGCCCTCTCCTCGGTCTTTTCATTCTTTTTCAGAGACTCCTTGTTTTTGTCAGCTTGGGCTGTTATAACAAAATACCATAGACCAGGCAACTTACACAGCAGAAATTTGTTTCTTACAGTTCTGGAAGCTGAGACGTCCAAGACCAAGGTGCCAGCTGATTTGGTTCCTGGTGAGGGCTCCCTGGCTGGCTTGCAGGCAGCTGCTTTCTTGCTGTGTCCTCATATGCCTTTTCTCAATTCGTGCTTGCAGAGAGAGAGGGGGATGTATCCCCCTCTCTCTCCACCTCCCACCCCCTTCCTTTTTATAAAGCCACACATCCCATCATGAAGGCTCCACACTCATAACCTCATCTAACCCTAATCACCTCCCAAAGGCTTCATCTCCAAATACCAGCATATTGGAAGTTAGGGCTTCAACATATGAATTTCAGAGGAATGCAAACCTTTAGTCCATAACATTTCTCTTCTTCTGATTAAATACAAATGTTATACAGGTCTCTGTCCTGATGTCCTACACGTTCTTCACACACGTCAATAGTTTCCACTGCATCTTTTTAATTTCAAATATGTATTACCATCTCAGAGAGACCCACACTTCAACTCCAGACCCAAATCTCCCTACAGTCCCACAAACAGCTGAAACACACACCCTGAATTTTCTTCCCTTTTCAAATCCTACCTCTGCTTTGTGTGCACCACCATGATGAATGAATGGTATGGCCATCCACCCACTCACCTGATCCAGAAGGCCGGGAGGTAGTCTAGACTCTCTCCTTTCACCCCTAGTGGCCAATCACTAGCCTTGGCCAGTCCTGCCCATAGAAAGACCAGAAAGTAGACAGGAAGTGTCCAGGCTCCGAAGCACAAAGAGAAAAGGAGAAATTTCTCAATCCAGAATCTCCAGACCCAGAATTCAGAGCTTAGTGTGAGGGGTGTGACCTGCCTTGTGTGGAACTATTGGTGGTTCTCGGTGCTGATGCGGCCAAAGCCATAAAACCCACAGTCCTGGGCCTCTCTGACCTAACTGACGTCTCACGTAAGTGGATTGCCAACACCTCCGAAATGTGGGACACATTTAGAAACAAGGAAGGGCATGAAAGGCCTTTGTCCTAATCCCACAAATGGAGGTTTTAGTTGAGGTTTTATAAGCAAACCAAACTAAAAGGAACCTTGAAGCAAGGTGAAGTCCTCCTTTTCACCGGATTTGGCTGACCTCACATGGGTCAGCCAAATAGATTTCTCAAGCATGTCTCAAACTTCCTTTTTCTACCTCCCTTATTAGCTCATGCTCTGGCCATTCCTCTGCTAGATTAGGGCTCAGCTCCTAGTTTTCTCTCTCGCTCAAATCTCTCCCAAGTCTTACCTCTCCTCCACACTGCTCCAGAAACCATCTGTCCGGCATGTAAATCTGATGCACTTTGCCTATTGAAAACCCTAGGATAGCTTCCCATTGCCCCCAGGAATAGGAGTCCTTTCCCGCTGGCTGCTGCCAGCACACGCTTCCACTTCTGCATTCTCCTCTCTCCGGACTCACTTGCTGTTCCCGAGAACTCCATGCTCTGTCTCTTCCACTCAAAGCAGTTGCCTTCACTCACCCCGGCTCTCCCCCTCCCCACCTCCCAGCTGCTCTCCTACTTGAGAACTTCCCTGGAACAGTCCCCAGCACCACCCCCAGAGACCCCAGAGTTCCTTTCCACCTGCTCTTACTGTACCTCAGGGCAGCCAGATCTCACCAGATTTTGTAATAGACGTTTGTCGACCTCTCTCCCCACCATGCTGTGAACACAGAGAAGACAGGCATGGAGTCTTTCACCTTCCTTCTGACATGTAATTTGGGGCTTAGACATAAATGTTCAAGAATGTGAACTAAAGAGGCCGGGCGCGGTGGCTCACGCCTATAATCTTAGCTCTGGGAGGCTGAGGCAGGTGGATCGCTCGAGGTCAGGAGTTCGAGACCAGCCTGAGCAAGAGTGAGACCCCGTCTCTACTAAAAGTAGAAAGAAATTATCTGGCCAACTAAAAATATATATACAAAAAATTAGCCAGACATGGTGGCTCATGCCTGTAGTCCCAGTTACTCGGGAGGCTGAGGCAATAGGATCGCTTAAGCCCAGGAGTCTGAGGTTGCTGTGAGCTAGGCTGATGCCACGGCACTCACTCTAGCCCGGGCAACAAAGTGAGACTCTGTCTCAAAAAAAAAAAAAAAGAATGTGAACTAAAATAAAATCTTAAGGCTCGCCCTCCCATCAGCTGGCTGAATGGACCCCCTCTTGGCCAAGGGGATATCCTAAAACTAAATTGCCTGCCATGAGGAGGGAGGTCAGACAGCCTCATCATGCCCACCTCCCTTCTTAGGGACATCCTTTTTAACCCTTTAACAGGCCTAAGGGTATGCAAGACAAACCTGCAAGTAATCAATTTACACAATAAATCCATGTCAGCTGGCTTATCTCAGATAAACAGCTCCTTATCTTGAGACATTTCATTAACCAATTACAACTCAAAGAATCTTTAAACCCACCAATAACCTGTAAGCCCCCGTCCCCCCACCTTCAAGATGGCCCACCTTTTGGGCCCAAACCAATGTATGCCTCCCACATATTGATTTATGACTTTACCAGTAACCCCTGTAACCCAGAAATGTCTAAAACCAAACTGTAACCCAGCCACAGCGAGTCCACTTGCTCAAGGCTTCTTGGGCGTGGCTCCAGGTCATGGTCCTCAAATTTGGCTCAGAGTAAATCTCCTTAAAATTAGTTGACAGAGTTTGGCTTTTTTTCTGTTAACACGAAGTATTTCTGAATGAGTTGATTCATAGAATAATAAACAAACCAAAGAATGACTAAATGGCACCAATGACAATAGATATCATAGCTAGGGTGAAAACCTGCTTCAATAGTGGTTAAAACCCTTGTGGCCCTGGATATGGAACACTGGAATTGGACAATGAAGTTAGCCTAGCGAAGTTATCTGTGTCACGTGGAAATCAGCAGAGTCAGGGTAATCCAAAGAGGAAACAGTGTAAGATGTTGGCCTGAAGAGATTTGCAAGTTTCTGTCACATTGATTTGGTGTTTTTCCAATAGCCACAAGGAGACACTGCAGCTCAAATCCACATTTTCTTCACACATAAGCTCCAAAAGATGATCCAGAGAAAACAAATTCCACTGAAAGCAATGTGCCATTAATCAGGGGCTCTGAGATGTGACCTGCCCAGGCAGCTCTTGGCCTCTTCTGCCATTTTGTATTTCCTCCTTAATCAAATCCCTGGATGCTACAGTTCTCAACCTGCAGAGATTTAAAAGGCACTTTGATTAATGGACTTGATCAGTGTCCGCTCTTGTTTAACCACGGTGCTCTCCTCTGCGTTTCACACCCACATCACACCATCCCCTTTTATTACAGGAACCCAAGAATGTGATGGCCTGCCAGACAGCAGAGTAATTTATGAAAAATATATTTTTAAAGGGAGAGTGTATTAAAGCTTGAAAAGAACTCAGAGCCTGTTGCTATTTGAATTTTAAATAGACTATGCAAATAATTAAATGTCAGGTCATATTGACACCATCAAATTTAGGAGAGTATGGATGGTATACACCCCCAGAGTCCTACAGAATATTAAATCAGATCTAGCAGGGCACTGAATCATATTTTGCTTTTGACATGAAACAACAGTATCGATTGAGTTAAAAATGAACCAATTTTCAAAAACCTCTACCTGCCACAAATGCTTCCATATATACCACAATTCTTTAGAAAGAGATAAAGAGAAATTGAGATGAATTCACAAATATATTTAAGCACTAAATCCCCCTTTGTTTTTTTATTTTTCTTAAGTCTCTCCTGCCTCTCACAAGCCTATTTCAAATATTGAATTCAAGGAAAAGATGGATAAGAACAGCCAATATTCAGGGCTAAGGTAATAGATGCTGCTCACTTTACTTCAGAACAGTTTAATGTGGATATTTACCTGAACCTTGCTCATGGCTTTGTACACCTGAGTCTCGATTAGTCACACCAATGTATACTGTGCACTGTGCACTATGTACTCTGTACTGTGGTGCAGCTTTTCCAGATCAGCAGGAAACTTAAAAAAAACAAAAACAAACAAACAAAAAAAAAACCTTTTTAAAAATGACATTGAAAAAGCACAAATGGTCAGTAAATAAATATTTATTGTGCACCCACTATGTTCTAAGAATTGTGCTACATCATAGAAGTTTCATGATAAATAAGACATTGAGGAGAGGAAATAGCAGAAAATTCGCCTTTCTCCATTTAAGTTGCTAAACTGATGATTCAAAGAAATTCTTCTTTCCAGAGTATCTAATAACTGGTTATCCCATGATGGCCCAGAAGCAGATGGAATGTCAAGAGGAAAGCAGTTTTGGGTCCAGGATTGATTGGTCAGCCGGTGACAACCAGCAACCAAAGCTTGGCATTGGCTCCAAGGCCTGTCCTGCCATTGCCCGTAGCAGACATCACTAATCAATGACAGCATCTGGACATCTGTTCCACAAGTACTGTTTCCTGCAAGTCTGCACTCTAAGCACAGCAGAAGCAGACATGCAGTGGACAAGGTAAACAAAGTCCCTGCCCTCTTGGAGCTCACATTCTGGTGGGGAAAGAAGGCAATACACAAAAAAGATAATTTCAGATAATGAGAGGTGCTAGGAAAACAATTAGCCAAGGAAAGGTGATAAAGTGTGCCTGAGGGAATGTGGGAGAGTGGACACTTAGCTAGGGCAGTCAAAGTCCTCTCAGTAGAGGTCACATCTGGGGAGAAGCCATGAGAAGGTCTATTCCACTGACTCCTCCTCACCACAGTGCTCCAGCAGCCATTACTGGTCAACTGCCGATTAGACATTTCTGTGCCGGGGGTGAGCCCTGAGCCAGGCATGTTAGAGGTGGAAAGGAATCTAAGATAAAAAGCATTTGATGTAGCTATGGGATACATATTTAACCACACCAAACATCACATGATGGAAGGAAGACTTGGAATGCTTAGATTCTAGTCTTTTTTTAACCTTTTAGAAACTCAGTTTGCTCATTGGTAAAATAATAGGGTTGGATGATCCTGTAGTCAATAATTCCAATTAAAAAGTAAAGTAGGGTTTTAGACAATTGGAGAGATAGGGTAGATTAAGTAGAGAAGTCTTTTTGTAAAGAAGGTCATTTGAATAGTCAGAGGAGAAATGAGATCCAGGAGGCATCTTGGTGACAAAAGAACCACAGTCAGCCTAGTTTTGCATACAGCTTCAACTGCCACCATCCGAAACAGTTTCACCTTGAATTCCCCATGAAAACCAATTGATGTGGTCTTCTCAGCCATGGGCATATTCAAAATCACCAACGTCCCAATCTGTCATCTGTTCGTATCAGAACACAGGAGCCACACAAAGGCAAATCATAATGCTGTAGGATAAAAAGGAAAGAGCATTAGAGCTTCATCAGAAAGACTCCACCGTTCATCGCTGCCTGTGACGGGGAGACAGCACCTTCAGAATTGTCATAGGAGAGAATTACAGATTTGCACAGTTGTGATGGACCTGGATCAAGACTCAGGTATTTATTTTTTAAATTCTTGATTTTCCTTCACAATCACATTAAAAACAGAACCTAAGTGCATGACAATGTCCCTCTTTACAGGCAATAGTTCAACTTTGGGTCCTTAGCTATAACACAGATACTTATATGCTACTGTGATATTATAGGTTTGGATAATAAAGGATTGACGTTCAATTTTGTGGATGCAAAGTGCTTCATAAATACAAAGGGACTCCAACTTAGAGTTTCTGACTCGGTTGGAACTTATCCAAGTCACACTGTGTCCCAGTTCCACACTAGCCTCTTCATGGCTCCCCTGCTGCGATGGATGCTGATTTGGATCCTGCCTCCAGGCAGACTGAGAGGTCCAGGATGAGTCAGGACTGGCCTTTTGAGTAACTGGGGATTCCAGAACAGCCTCACTGACTTACTGTTTCTCCCAATTTCTGTGCTTTGAGGCAAAGAAGGAACTATCTTTGTGACCCTATGCCACACTGCAAGGATAGATGTCATGAAAGGATGGTCTCTCCAGAGAAAAGCACATGATACCAATCCAGCACTTTGGGCCCACCAACTGTTCATCCACCAAATCACAGCTCCCACCCCT